>NC_068290.1:0-57500 GCF_025860055.1 Xyrauchen texanus | reverse complement strand
ATGTAATATATCATGAGCTCTTTCATTTCAGGTTCAAATGTAAATGACATATAAGGGTACACAGTAACCGGACAGTATTATTCCCTTCATTATTTCCCGCAGTGTGAGTTCATAAAAGCTGCATTACATTTATCCAAAGTGACTTCAGTGCATCAAAATATACATTTGATCAGTTTGTGTGTTTGCTGGAAATGAACACATGATGTTGGCATTGCCATGCTCAATCAGAACCCTCATGTGTAATACTTCACAAAATAAAAACATGTCAAACAATATTTCATGTCAACTACAACATGTCAAACATGTTATGTTTTAATTTGAACTCGTCTGCTTTAATGATCTTTGCATCAGAGTCGCTCATCTCTAATAAACGCTCTTTACTGAGGTGAGGGGCACGGGCGCGCTTAGGGTTGGGGTTGCTGCGGGACTCCAAATAAACACAGTGTATGAATGTTACAAGACTTTTCCATCTTCAGACGACCTCAGAGATCTGTGAGAATAGATTCATGTGAACTCCAGCAGAATGAGTCACACCATTCACACAATCACTCCGATTCAATGACTCATCTAATGAATCAATGAATGTTCAAGTCAACAGCCAGTTCAGATGAGTGTGTGATGTGGTCATATATTTTTCAGCAGTAATTGAATTCTCTACACACACACACACACACACACCTGCTTTCCATCGACCAGTTGCAGCTGTTTTCCCAGCAGGGCTCCTGGCGGAGCAGCATCAGGGGACCCATCAGTTCCTGCATCACTGGCCTCACTTGCTCACCGTCTACTAGCAAATCATTGACAGTGTGTTAGTGTGTATGCATGTGTGTCACATTTTTGTCCTCACAAATAGAGTGACACATGCCAAAATTGATTTCTGTGGTCCTCACTGGATGCTCAAACCTCCTCAACCAAAGATTAAGTCTGTATAATGTTATTTAGCATGTTGTTGTTTTCACTATTCTGTTTTTAAATATATAATGTATGTGTACCGAAACAAAAACATATGTGATATTCTACTGTATTTCACTGCACTGGTGTATAGTCAATATAGAGCACAAGTAACACAATTTTTACCTTGTTACTCTTTATACTGCTGCACTTCATCTTCTCACCAGTAGATGGGGACACAGTCATGCTCGTACTGCATGAAACTCTTGTTTCTCAGATGCCAGAGTTTAAGAAATTAAAGAAAGGTAGTGAAAGACAGCAGAGATGACAGACTCCAATATTTACATGTACAGAGTCATCAGAGTGAGGTGAAATGCACAAAATAATCTATTACCCTTCATGCACTGCTCTGATTAGACAGAATTGTGTGAGAAAAGAGTTCATGGTGGTTCAATAGCTCAGACAGTTTCCTCTCCAACTCCACTGACACATCACATCACTGCTGAAGAGAATCAATTTACTGTCAGAGAATCACATCACACTACTGGAGAGAATCACATCACTACTGGAGAGAATCACATCACTACTGGAGAGAATCAATTTACTGTCAGAGAATCACATCACACTACTGGAGAGAATCACATCACTACTGGAGAGAATCACATCACTGCTGAAGAGAATCAATTTACTGTCAGAGAATCACATCACACTACTGGAGAGAATCACATCACTACTGGAGAGAATCACATCACTGCTGAAGAGAATCAATTTACTGTCAGAGAATCACATCACACTACTGGAGAGAATCACATCACTACTGGAGAGAATCACATCACTGCTGAAGAGAATCAATTTACTGTCAGAGAATCACATCACACTACTGGAGAGAATCACATCACTACTGGAGAGAATCACATCACTGCTGAAGAGAATCAATTTACTGTCAGAGAATCACATCACACTACTGGAGAGAATCACATCACTACTGGAGAGAATCACATCACTGCTGAAGAGAATCAATTTACTGTCAGAGAATCACATCACACTACTGGAGAGAATCACATCACTACTGGAGAGAATCACATCACTGCTGAAGAGAATCAATTTACTGTCAGAGAATCACATCACACTACTGGAGAGAATCACATCACTACTGGAGAGAATCACATCACTGCTGAAGAGAATCAATTTACTGTCAGAGAATCACATCACACTACTGGAGAGAATCACATCACTACTGGAGAGAATCACATCACTGCTGAAGAGAATCAATTTACTGTCAGAGAATCACATCACACTACTGGAGAGAATCACATCACTACTGGAGAGAATCAATTTACTGTCAGAGAATCACATCACACTACTGGAGAGAATCACATCACTACTGGAGAGAATCACATCACTACTGGAGAGAATCAATTTACTGTCAGAGAATCACATCACACTACTGGAGAGAATCACATCACTACTGGAGAGAATCAATTTACTGTCAGAGAATCACATCACACTACTGGAGAGAATCACATCACTACTGGAGAGAATCACATCACTACTGGAGAGAATCACATCACTACTGGAGAGAATCACATCACTACTGGAGAGAATCAATTTACTGTCAGAGAATCACATCACACTACTGGAGAGAATCACATCACTACTGGAGAGAATCAATTTACTGTCAGAGAATCACATCACACTACTGGAGAGAATCACATCACTACTGGAGAGAATCACATCACTACTGGAGAGAATCAATTTACTGTCAGAGAATCACATCACACTACTGGAGAGAATCACATCACTACTGGAGAGAATCACATCACTACTGGAGAGAATCAATTTACTGTCAGAGAATCACATCACTACTGGAGAGAATCACATCACTACTGGAGAGAATCAATTTACTGTCAGAGAATCACATCACTACTGGAGAGAATCACATCACTGCTGAAGAGAATCAATTTACTGTCAGAGAATCACATCACTACTGGAGAGAATCACATCACTCCTGGAGAGAATCAATTTACTGTCAGAGAATCACATCACTACTGGAGAGAATCACATCACTACTGGAGAGAATCAATTTACTGTCAGAGAATCACATCACACTACTGGAGAGAATCACATCACTACTGGAGAGAATCAATTTACTGTCAGAGAATCACATCACACTACTGGAGAGAATCACATCACTGCTGAAGAGAATCAATTTACTGTCAGAGAATCACATCACACTACTGGAGAGAATCACATCACTACTGGAGAGAATCAATTTACTGTCAGAGAATCACATCAATTTACTGGAGAGAATCACATCACACTGCTGGAGAGAATCACATCACTACTGGAGAGAATCAATTTACTGTCAGAGAATCACATCACACTACTGGAGAGAATCACATCACTACTGGAGAGAATCAATTTACTGGAGAGAATCACATCACTACTGGAGAGAATCACATCACACTACTGGAGAGAATCACATCACTACTGGAGAGAATCACATCAATTTACTGTCAGAGAATCACATCACACTACTGGAGAGAATCACATCACTACTGGAGAGAATCACATCAATTTACTGTCAGAGAATCACATCACTACTGGAGAGAATCACATCACACTACTGGAGAGAATCACATCACTACTGGAGAGAATCACATCAAACGCTCCTCTGAATCAAGTATGTTCACATCTGTTCATCCTGTCATTGAACTCATTATTACAATGTCTTCTCACACAGGAGGAGCTTGAGCATTGACAGGCACTTACTTCCTGATGACCTTTGCCCCTCACTCATCCCCTCATGTGACAGCCAATATGGTGGATCGCTCGCTGTTCCTTATTTACTTTTTAGGTTTGTTGTAAAACTCATTTCAGTGAATCATACAGCCAACCAATCACAACACAATTAATTTAGAAAAGGAACAACAGTGCCCGCACACTTAATCTGATGACTTGGTACCGGATATATTTTCCCATTAATTTTCTCCATACAGATATCATAAAATCCTTCATAAAAGAGTTGCAAGACTCACAAACTTTGATTTGGACCAAAAAAGTATTTGAAAATCATTTTAAAAAGTCTCGAGTAAGATTCCATCGATTTGTAAAAAAAATTTCATCTCCTTTTCTCCCAATGTTGGAATGCCCAATTCCCATTACCACGAGGACCCATTAGGTCCTCAATCCGGGTGGCTGAGGACGAGCAATCCACGCATCTTATCACGTGACTCATTGTGCATGACACCGTTCCAGTTAAAATATCCTATAGTTACTGTACATTATCACATTGAGAATAAATTAGTTAAAAACTGATAAATGTGTCTTTCGGAGGCTTTATATGGAGTTATGATGAACATAAGATGCATTTCAAACTGTTCTGAGACCAGTGCAGACAGACAGCACACTGGAGGTTAAGTCATGCACTAAATAGGGAGCAAGGGAGCATCCTATAGCTCTCCTATAACTGTTCTGAGACCAGTGCAGACAGACAGCACACTGGAGGTTAAGTCATGCACTAAATAGGGAGCAAGGGAGCATCCTATAGCTCTCCTATAACTGTTCTGAGACCAGTGCAGACAGACAGCACACTGGAGGTTAAGTCATGCACTAAATAGGGAGCAAGGGAGCATCCTATAGCTCTCCTATAACTGTTCTGAGACCAGTGCAGACAGACAGCACACTGGAGGTTAAGTCATGCACTAAATAGGGAGCAAGGGAGCATCCTATAGCTCTCTATGCAGTTAAGTGCGTTCACTCCTAAAGTCTGATCAAAAGTTCAGTTTCAGGCTGCAGATGATGTTTGGATCACTCAACATGTTTGACACACATGGGACGATGATCATCAGTTCATAGATTCAACATTTATAATGGATCATTTTATTTGAACATGATTGACAGTGATTGGATGATGCTGGATGTTACTTTCAATCTGAATAAATTATGATAATGATGTAACGTCTGTAACATGAATAATCAACACTTCTGCAAACATCATAAACTCTCTGATTTTCTATTATTTAAAATGTCACAGCTTAGTCCCGCTGTCCACATATGAGGACATTTTTAGGAAAAGTATTTGCTTGTTTATTAGGTGTTACTAGTAACAAATCAAAAAGGGAAACGCACACATCAGTCACACACGGGTCTCAGGATGATGTTTCATTATGATTTCTAAACAAATGTATTTTTTTATAAATAAAATGGTTTTTACATGTAACTTTACTCTTATTATTCTCTCTAGTGACGGAAAGTCTGATTCATTTCTGCAAACAGATTCTTTCAGTTCAATGAACCAGATAAAATCAGAACATTGTAACAGTTCAAGCCGTTCTTGTTCTGACCCCAACACGACTGCAACTATTACAAGCGATTTAATCTAAAAGAATGATTTATTCACACATTAATAATACTCTCAACTTAATACAAAGTAAAAACAATCTGATAATGTTTTTTGGCTTTAGTAGGACTACAATAATAAAAGATTTCTTTAAAATATCACACTAATTATTTTTCCTCACACAGTATAAATGCGTCTTTATATGACCATCTGCAGCTACATTTTTATATTTTAGGACGGGGTCTTTCACAAGATCATCATATTCAAAACCTCTGAAAACCCCCGATCTAAACAATCTCAGTGATTCTATTTCAGACTGCAATCATGATAATCTAGTGAACTCAGAATGAATCTCAATTACACTTCACCAGTAATAGTGTTGCACGATCCCATCATCATGTTTATTTGTGGGTGGGGTTATACACACGCGCGCGCGCGCACACACATGCACACGCACTCAAACACATGCACACGCACGCAAACACCTGCGTGCAAACACATGCACACGCACTCAAACACATGCACACGCACGCAAACACCTGCGTGCAAACACATGCACTCAAACACATGCACGCGCGCAAACGAACGCACGCACGCACACACGTGCACGCAAACACATGCACGCGCACACACACAGATATCACAAAGTGCTTGTTTTTGGGTTGTGAAATAATCAGGGCAAAGATCATATTTTATCTCTATCAACTGGAAGATTTATTCATTAACATTCATGTGTGTGACCTAAACAGAAATTAATGAAGTATTTAATGAAACATGATGCTGAAATCATAATTTGGTCACAGTAAATCAGAACCGCGTCTCTCACACATTCATAAATATCAGAGCACTTAAAATAAACTATAAATTAAAACTCCGAAGTAAATGTAAATAGTTTCAGCACATGCACTGCTGCACATCGAGTCTTTGAGATGCGACACAAACAGGATGTATACGGTGTTGAACGCATCACAGTGCGGCTCGGTCACGTGACATTCTTTAAATATCGATGCTGATCTGAGCGTACCGGTACTGCAGTGATGAGGGGTTCCGCAGCAGAACGACACCACGCTGCTCCCGCGGCTGCTGAAGGAGTGTGTGTAACAGTCCAGACACGCTGATGAACGCCAGCGCCTCGCCGCTGCCCGCCGCCAGAGAGAAATCACCCTGCTGCACCCAGCCCAGCGTCACACGACTGCAGTGAGACAGCACGCTCGGCAGCGGCGGCGGCCACACCCCCCGAACAAGTGATGAACGGATCACAGAAGGTGGGGGGTCAGAGTCTTTAGGGGTGGAGTCTTTATTTTTAGGGGCGGGGCTGGCTTTGCACTTGCGCAGGTCTTTCAGGTGGTCTTTGTGTCGGGGCTCCTGTGGGCCGCTGCTGCGTCCATCTTTGAGCAGCACCTGGAGGTCAGAGGTCGTGGGAACGCACACCATGGCGTGCAGCGCTGGCTGTCCTTTACTCAACAAACGCAGACGCACCCACACCAGACTGCGCCCCCATTCCTGCCGCAACGCCGCAGCCGTCACATGGGTCAGAGGCAGAGGAGAGTTCCTGTGTGACGCTCGCTGACCGCGAGGGGGGCGACACCACGATGACAGCTGCCGCAAAACCTTCACGCTCCTGCAAACACAGTCAGCGTCTCATTAACACACAGTACGAGTCTGCACATGCTCAGAACATCTATCAAACATCTCTATCCACAGTTCCCAAATCAGTCAGTGTGTTCCTCATGAATATTATAATGAGACGTATAGAAAGAAAGTTTCCCACAGCAGCTCGGCGCCTTATAGAAAAAAGCTACTTGGACTATAAACTGAAACATGTGATCATGTCTGACCTCAGAACAGTGAAGTCTGGCGGTTCAGTTCTGCAGCTGCTCGCGGGCTCTTCGTTCAGCTTCAGTAGCTCCTCCCACTCCTCTGCCAGCTGTTGCCAGGGGCAAATGAATGGTGCCAGGCACCCGTGTTTGATGTAGTTGGTGCGTTTTGACGGAGGGCGTCTGAAATATTCAGGAACATGTACATTTATCACCACGGAGACGATTGATACACTCAAGGACATAAAATGAATTCTTTTTGAAAGTGTAACAGAACTGAAATGATTATTAAAGTGTGTCACCTTTTAAACTTTTCTAGAAGCTCTGCCTCCTGTTCTGATTGGAAGAGCGTGCCTGCAGGGCAGTCTGGGTAATCGTGCGGGAAGTGCGGCTCGCCTTTAAACTGCGAGTGTTTGAGACTCATGTGAAGACCACCGACACGCACGCCACGATACACCTACAACACACAATCAGTCAGCGCTCATCTGGACACGCTACAGCCGTGTTTAAGTGATGAACTGAAAAATCAACATGTTAAAGAGTGAACAGATTTAAAGAACGTCATTATCTGTGCGTCAATTTAACTGAACATCTCATGAACTGTATTTTAGGACACTGGAGGAGTATTGAGACACATGATGAACATCATGATCAGTCTGTCGTCTGTACCAGAGGCACCCAGAATGCCATTCCCCATCCCTTGGGCAAAAGCAGATCCCAGCCGCAGCCCCAGTGCAGACGCTCCACGCCACGCATGCGACCCGCGTGATGAACCAACAGCACCGGCACACGAGACTGAGCAGCAGCAGACAGACTCGAACCTGGAACCAACAGCTCGCTCCTCATCCTGTTCAGCTCCTGACACACACACACACACATTTCTACACTATAACATACATTTATTAAACACACCAATTAAAAATATTGACTACTTCTCCTTCCATCCGTACATACTGCTTTGAACATTTGGGGAATTGTGTGTGCGTGAGTGGCCAAGTGAGTGCGCAATTGATAGTGCACGAGTGCCCGAGTGAGAGTGGCCGAGTGAGAGTGGCCGAGTGAGAGTGGCCGAGTGAGCATGCGCTAGTGGCCGAGTGAGCATGCGCTAGTGGCCGAGTGAGAGTGTCCGAGTGAGTGCGCTAGTGGCCGACTGAGAGTGCCCGATTGAGAGTGGCCGACTGAGAGTGCCCGATTGAGAGTGGCCGACTGAGAGTGGCCGACTGAGAGTGGCCGACTGAGAGTGGCCGACTGAGAGTGGCCGACTGAGAGTGGCCGACTGAGAGTGGCCGAGTGAGTGCGCTAGTGCCCGAGTGGCCGAGAGTGGCCGAGTGAGAGTGCCCGAGTGGCCGAGTGAGAGTGCCCGAGTGGCCGAGTGAGAGTGCCCGAGTGGGAGTGCCCGAGTGGCTGAGTGCGCTAGTGCCCGAGTGAGAGTGCCCAAGTGAGTGCGCTAGTGGCCGAGTGAGAGTGCCCGAGTGAGTGCGCTAGTGCCCGAGTGAGAGTGCCCGAGTGAGTGCGCTAGTGGCCGAGTGAGAGTGCCCGAGTGGCCCCGAGTGAGTGCGCTAGTGCCCGATTGAGAGTGCCCGAGTGAGTGCGCTAGTGGCCGAGTGAGAGTGCCCGAGTGGCCGAGTGAGTGCGCTAGTGGCCGAGTCAGAATGCCCGAGTGAGTGCGCTAGTGGCCGAGTGAGAGTGCCCGAGTGAGTGCGCTAGTGCCCGAGTGAGAGTGCCCAAGTGAGTGCGCTAGTGGCCGAGTGGCCGAGTGAGTGCGCTAGTGCCCGAGTGGCCGAGTGAGTGCGCTAGTGCCCGAGTGAGTGCGCTAGTGGCCGAGTGAGTGCGCTAGTGGCCGAGTGAGAGTGCCCAAGTGAGTGCGCTAGTGGCCGAGTGCCCGAGTGAGTGCGCTAGTGGCCGAGTGAGAGTGCCCGAGTGAGAGTGCCCGAGTGAGAGTGCCCGAGTGAGTGCGCTAGTGGCTGAGTGAGAGTGCCCGAGTGGCCGAGTGAGAGTGGCTGAGTGAGTGCGCTAGTGCCCGAGTGAGAGTGCCCAAGTGAGTGCGCTAGTGGCCGAGTGAGAGTGCCCGAGTGGCCCCGAGTGAGTGCGCTAGTGCCCGATTGAGAGTGCCCAAGTGAATGCGCTAGTGGCCGAGTGAGAGTGCCCGAGTGGCCGAGTGAGTGCGCTAGTGGCCGAGTGAGAATGCCCGAGTGAGTGCGCTAGTGCCCGAATGAGAGTGCCCAAGTGAGTGCGCTAGTGGCCGAGTGGCCGAGTGAGTGCGCTAGTGCCCGAGTGGCCGAGTGAGTGCGCTAGTGCCCGAGTGAGTGCGCTAGTGGCCGAGTGAGTGCGCTAGTGGCCGAGTGAGAGTGCCCAAGTGAGTGCGCTAGTGGCCGAGTGGCCGAGTGAGTGCGCTAGTGCCCGAGTGAGTGCGCTAGTGGCCGAGTGAGAGTGCCCGAGTGGCCGAGTGAGAGTGCCCGAGTGGCCGAGTGAGAGTGCCCGAGTGGCCGAGTGAGAGTGCCCGAGTGGCCGAGTGAGTGCGCTAGTGCCCGAGTGAGAGTGCCCGAGTGAGAGTGCCCGAGTGAGAGTGCCCGAGTGAGAGTGCCCAAGTGAGTGCGCTAGTGGCTGAGTGAGAGTGCCCGAGTGGCCGAGTGAGAGTGCCCGAGTGGCCGAGTGAGAGTGGCTGAGTGAGTGCGCTAGTGCCCGAGTGAGAGTGCCCAAGTGAGTGCGCTAGTGGCCGAGTGAGAGTGCCCGAGTGGCCCCGAGTGAGTGCGCTAGTGCCCGATTGAGAGTGCCCAAGTGAATGCGCTAGTGGCCGAGTGAGAGTGCCCGAGTGGCCGAGTGAGTGCGCTAGTGGCCGAGTGAGAATGCCCGAGTGAGTGCGCTAGTGCCCGAGTGAGAGTGCCCGAGTGAGTGCGCTAGTGGCCGAGTGAGAATGCCCGAGTGAGTGCGCTAGTGCCCGAGTGAGTGCGCTAGTGCCCGAGTGAGTGCGCTAGTGGCCGAGTGAGTGCGCTAGTGGCCGAGTGAGTGCGCTAGTGGCCGAGTGAGAGTGCCCAAGTGAGTGCGCTAGTGGCCCAGTGGCCGAGTGAGTGCGCTAGTGCCCGAGTGAGTGCGCTAGTGGCCGAGTGAGAGTGCCCGAGTGGCCGAGTGAGAGTGCCCGAGTGGCCGAGTGAGAGTGCCCGAGTGAGAGTGCCCAAGTGAGTGCGCCCGAGTGGCCGAGTGAGAGTGGCTGAGTGAGTGCGCTAGTGCCCGAGTGAGAGTGCCCAAGTGAGTGCGCTAGTGGCCGAGTGAGAGTGCCCGAGTGGCTGAGAGAGTGCGCTAGTGCCCGAGTGAGAGTGCCCGAGTGAGAGTGCCCGAGTGAGAGTGCCCGAGTGAGTGCGCTAGTGGCCGAGTGAGAGTGCCCGAGTGGCTGAGTGAGTGCGCTAGTGCCCGAGTGGCCGAGTGAGAGTGCCCGAGTGGCCGAGTGAGTGCGCTAGTGCCCGAGTGGGAGTGCCCGAGTGAGTGCGCTAGTGGCTGAGTGAGTGTGCGAGTGACCGAGTGAGAGTGGCCGAGTGAGAGCGCCCGAGTGAGAGCGCCCGAGTGGCCGAATGAGCGAGTGTGAGCCGCTCTTCAGATCTTCTGAAGAGTCACAGTTATTTTATGAATCGGTCACAATGTATCTCAGCTGCACAAATAGAATGTCAAGACACAAAGACTGTTTATCACATGTGAAAGGTTCATTGAGTGCACCACAGAGAAGAGGCGGTTCAGTTTAAAAACAAGTAGCAGTCCAATGAACCACAGGAGAAAATGAACGATGAGACCCTGAAAGACAACAGAGTCGGTGTGTGCGTGTGTTTACCTGCTCTGACATGCGGTTGTGCGTCACATTATCTCGGACAGACGCATCCCACACCGCACTCTCACTGCAGTCAGCTGCAACTCCTCTGAGAATCAAATCCCTCACACGACGATCATCTAACACACACACACACACACACACACACACACACGAATAAGCTGCAGGCAAACACTGATTACACAGTGAAATATAGAATGCATTGATGCAGTGAGACAGGCAGCTGAGAGACAGACAGATCTCTGATCAGACTCTGCCAGGATTTGAACCCGGTTCATCTGCATGGAGACGCAGCGGCTCCCAGAGCTCAGAGTCAAATAAACACACACACCTCCAGCTGCACACATCTGTGTGTGTGTGTTGATTCACATGTACCTGTACTCTGCTGCAGGTCAGAGGTGATTTTACCACGTTTCTGAGGTAAAGTGAGTCTGGGGTCGTCTACAGTCAGTCCCAACACACAACCTGCCGAGAGCTCTGCTGTTGAACACACACCTGCAACACACTCCACACAATATAATGTGCCGTATATATCTGTAATATCACGTGCTGTATATATCTCTAACGTTGCGTGCCGTATATATATATATATCTAATGTGACGTGCCGTATATATCTGTAATGTCGCGTGCCGTATATATCTCTAATGTCGCGTGCCGTATATATCTGTAATGTATATATCTAATGTTGCGTGCCGTATATATCTGTAATGTATATATCTGCCATATATATCTGTAATGTATATATCTGTAATGTCGCGTGCCATATATATATCTGTAATGTCACGTGCCGTATATATATCTGTAATGTATATATCTGTAATGTATATATCTGTAATGTCACGTGCCGTATATATCTGTAATGTATATATCTGCCGTATATATCTGTAATGTCACGTGCCGTATATATCTGTAATGTATATATCTGCCGTATATATCTGTAATGTATATATCTAATGTCGCGTGCCGTATATATCTGTAATGTATATATCTGCCATATATATCTGCAATGTATATATCTGTAATGTCGCGTGCCATATATATATCTGTAATGTCACATGCCGTATATATATCTATAATGTATATATCTGCCGTATATATCTGTAATGTATATATCTGTAATGTCACGTGCCGTATATATCTGTAATGTATATATCTGCCGTATATATCTGTAATGTCACGTGCCGTATATATCTGTAATGTATATATCTGCCGTATATATCTGTAATGTTGCGTGCTGTATATATCTGTAATATATATATCTGCCGTATATATCTGTAATGTTGCGTGCTGTATATATCTGTAATGTATATATCTGCCGTATATATCTGTAATGTCACGTGCCGTATATATCGGCCGTATATATCTGTATATATCTGCCGTATATATATCTGTAATGTATATATCTGTAATGTCACATGCCGTATATATCTGTAATGTATATATCTGTAATGTATATATCTGTAATGTCACGTGCCGTATATATCTGTAATGTATATATCTGCCGTATATATCTGGAATGTCACGTGCCGTATATATCTGTAATATATATCTGCCGTATATATCTGTAATGTCACGTGCCATATATATCTGTAATGTATATATCTGCCGTATATATCTGTAATGTCGCGTGCCGTATATCTGTAATGTATATATCTGCCGTATATATCTGTAATGTCACGTGCCGTATATATCTAATGTCACGTGCTGTATATATCTGTAATGTTGCGTGCCGTATATATCTGTAATGTTGCGTGCTGTATATATCTGTAATGTATATATCTGCCGTATATATCTGTAATGTATATATCTGTAATGTCACGTGCCGTATATATCGGCCGTATATATCTGTATATATCTGCCATATATATATCTGTAATGTCACATGCCGTATATATCTGTAATGTATATATCTGTAATGTCACGTGCCGTATATATCTGTAATGTATATATCTGCCGTATATATCTGTAATATATATCTGCCGTATATATCTGTAATGTCACGTGCCGTATATATCTAATGTCACGTGCTGTATATATCTGTAATGTCACGTGCCGTATATATCTAATGTCACGTGCCGTATATATCTGTAATGTTGCGTGCCGTATATATCTAATGTCACGTGCCGTATATATCTGTAATGTTGCGTGCCGTATATATCTAATGTCACGTGCCGTATATATCTGTAATGTCACGTGCCGTATATATCTGTAATGTATATATCTGCCGTATATATCTGTAATGTATATATCTAATGTCGCGTGCCGTATATATCTGTAATGTATATATCTGCCATATATATCTGCAATGTATATATCTGTAATGTCGCGTGCCATATATATATCTGTAATGTCACGTGCCGTATATATATATCTATAATGTATATATCTGCCGTATATATCTGTAATGTATATATCTGTAATGTCACGTGCCGTATATATCTGTAATGTATATATCTGCCGTATATATCTGTAATGTCACGTGCGTGATATATCTGTAATGTATATATCTGCCGTATATATCTGTAATGTTGCGTGCTGTATATATCTGTAATATATATATCTGCCGTATATATCTGTAATGTTGCGTGCTGTATATATCTGTAATGTATATATCTGCCGTATATATTTGTAATGTCACGTGCCGTATATATCGGCCGTATATATCTGTATATATCTGCCGTATATATATCTGTAATGTCACATGCCGTATATATCTGTAATGTATATATCTGTAATGTCACGTGCCGTATATATCTGTAATGTATATATCTGCCGTATATATCTGGAATGTCACGTGCCGTATATATCTGTAATATATATCTGCCGTATATATCTGTAATGTCACGTGCCGTATATATCTGTAATGTATATATCTGCCGTATATATCTGTAATGTCACGTGCCATATATATCTGTAATGTATATATCTGCCGTATATATCTGTAATGTCGCGTGCCGTATATCTGTAATGTATATATCTGCCGTATATATCTGTAATGTCACGTGCCGTATATATCTAATGTCACGTGCTGTATATATCTGTAATGTTGCGTGCCGTATATATCTGTAATGTATATATCTGCCGTATATATCTGTAATGTATATATCTGCCGTATATATCTGTAATGTTGCGTGCTGTATATATCTGTAATGTATATATCTGCCGTATATATCTGTAATGTATATATCTGTAATGTCACGTGCCGTATATATCGGCCGTATATATCTGTATATATCTGCCATATATATATATATCTGTAATGTATATATCTGTAATGTCACATGCCGTATATATCTGTAATGTATATATCTGCCGTATATATCTGTAATATATATCTGCCGTATATATCTGTAATGTCACGTGCCGTATATATCTGTAATGTATATATCTGCCGTATATATCTGTAATGTCGCGTGCCGTATATCTGTAATGTATATATCTGCCATATATATCTGTAATGTCACGTGCCGTATATATCTAATGTCACGTGCTGTATATATCTGTAATGTCACGTGCCGTATATATCTAATGTCACGTGCCGTATATATCTGTAATGTTGCGTGCCGTATATATCTAATGTCACGTGCCGTATATATCTGTAATGTTGCGTGCCGTATACATCTAATGTCACGTGCCGTATATATCTGTAATGTTGCGTGCCGTATATATCTAATGTCACGTGCCGTATATATCTGTAATGTTGCGTGCCGTATATATCTAATGTCACGTGCCGTATATATCTGTAATGTCACGTGCCGTATATATCTAATGTCACGTGCTGTATATATCTGTAATGTTGCGTGCCGTATATATCTGTAATGTTGCGTGCTGTATATATCTGTAATGTATATATCTGCCGTATATATCTGTAATGTTGCGTGCTGTATATATCTGTAATGTATATATCTGCCGTATATATCTGTAATGTATATATCTGTAATGTCACGTGCCGTATATATCGGCCGTATATATCTGTATATATCTGCCATATATATATATCTGTAATGTATATATCTGTAATGTCACATGCCGTATATATCTGTAATGTATATATCTGTAATGTCACGTGCCGTATATATCTGTAATGTATATATCTGCAGTATATATCTGTAATATATATCTGCCATATATATCTGTAATGTCACGTGCCGTATATATCTGTAATGTATATATCTGCCGTATATATCTGTAATGTCGCGTGCCGTATATCTGTAATGTATATATCTGCCGTATATATCTGTAATGTCACGTGCCGTATATATCTAATGTCACATGCTGTATATATCTGTAATGTCACGTGCCGTATATATCTAATGTCACGTGCCGTATATATCTGTAATGTTGCGTGCCGTATATATCTAATGTCACGTGCCGTATATATCTGTAATGTTAGCGTGCGTATACATCTAATGTCACGTGTCGTATATATCTGTAATGTTAGCGTGCGTATATATCTAATGTCACGTGCCGTATATATCTGTAATGTTGCGTGCCGTATATATCTAATGTCACGTGCCGTATATATCTGTAATGTCACGTGCCGTATATATCTAATGTCACGTGCTGTATATATCTGTAATGTCACGTGCCGTATATATCTAATGTCACGTGCCGTATATATCTGTAATGTTGCGTGCCGTATATATCTAATGTCACGTGCTGTATATATCTGTAATGTCGCGTGCCGTATATATCTGTAATGTTGCGTGCCGTATATATCTGTAATGTATATATCTGCCGTATATATCTGTAATGTCGCGTGCCGTATACAGTATATCTAATGTCACGTGCCGTATATATCTGTAATATCCGTGCTGTATCTCACGCACGCACGCTCACACACACCCCCCTCCACCCCTCGTCACACACACGCAGTCTCACACGCACACCACGTCTCACACACACACCCCCACCCCGTCACAAACACTCACACACACACACCCCCCCTCCGTCACACACACCCACTCAGTCACATATCCCCGTCACTCTCGCACACACCCCCCGTCACTCTCGTGCACGCACTCTCACACACACCCAGTCACACACACGTGCCCGCCCGCTCTCTCTCTCGCGCACACACACACGTCTTCACCTCTCAGAAGATTGAATATTTCGGCCTGTTGTCGATGGAGGTTCATGAGTCTCTGATCTCGACTGTGATTGGTCCACCAGAAACTCTGCGGCTCGAGCGACTCTTGATCCTGCAGAAATAGAGTCAGTCATCAGCAGGTGAATGTCTGACACAAGCATGAGTGTGATGTCATCACTGATCTCTCACCTCATTGGCTGGCTGAAGTGTGTCTGTGAGCACTCTGTGGGCCAGAGGACCGATCAAACGATAGCGCAAGATCTCCATGGTGAGGTCACTGAACACGAAATAACATCACAGAAGAGCTTGATGTTAGCGTTAGCACTGACAAATAACTATAACACAAACCAGACATGCAGTTACACAACCCATCCACACTGTAAACCAGAAATCACAAACACACATTCACGACACACAGTTGAGTGCACAAGTCACCCCTGCGGTCTCAGTAATGCAGTCTGATGGAATGTTGGGGAGATAACGACACATATTTGCTACTAATTGTTTGTAATAGATTATTCTGATGTATTCATGTTTTTATTTGAGTATTGGCAAGTATCATGTAAACATCTCAGATTATTCCTCATATACTGATTATTGCAATAATCTGAGTATTGATGTACATGTATGTACGCATGTTTGATTCCCTCAAGTCATGTTAAAATCATATAATGTGGGGAAGAAGTCAACGCAGGGAAACCAAACGTGCAGAATCTGAGGAATTTTCTAAAGGAATATTCGGGGTTCAACACAACTTCAGTTCAATCGATGGCATTTGTGTCATGATGTTGATTAGCACAGAAACATTTCGACATGTTCCTCCTTTTCTTTAAATGTGTGTTCCAGTGAGACACTTCCAATGGAAGTCAATGGGGTTTAATCTGTAAACATTCAAATACTGTTTCACAAGTATAGACACAAGACATAAACAATATGTGCGTTAACATGATTACAGTTTACTGTTGTTACATTGCCATGACAACGGGGCTGTAAAACTACATATAACTTCACACAGATGTGATTATTAAGTGATTTAATGACAGTAAAATCATGTTAACACACATATAGTTTATGTCTTGTGACTTTTAAAACAGTATTTTAATGTATATAGATTAAACCCCATTGACTTGCATTATAAGTGTCTCACTGGAACACACATTTGATTCATTTAATTTAAATAAACAAGGGATGCGATGTTTATTGTTTGTAGTAATCAGGATTATGCAACAAAGTGAATGAGTGTGTGAGAGAGTGAGTGAGAGAGTGCGAGAGAGAGTGCGAGAGAGAGTGCGAGAGCGTGTCATGTGATGTGTGTTTGAGCACCTGATGGTCACGCTGGTCTCACTGGAGTTCCAGCTCACAGGCGTCCCGGCAGGTTGTGTCACGTCACCCAAGAGCTTTTTAGAGGGACGCTCAATGTCACCATCATCATCTCTCTTCCTCTTCCTCCCTGCAGACACCTCCTCAACGAGATGAGATTCCTTATAGTTGGACACAACCTGAAAACACTGACACACTAACTGCAGCTCTGAGAGCACATCCTGACACACACACACACACACACACACACACACACACACACACACACACACACGTTTAAATAAAGTTAGTTAAACTGTCGACATGTTTGAAGTGAACACAATGTGTTAGTGTGTGTTGCCATCTTAAATGTTTAACCTGTTTAAGGGCCGGATGGATCCAGATCCACAGCTGTCTGTGTGTCGTGTCAGGGGCCCGGGGCCTCCACAGGAAGTCAGCAGAACCCAAAGAGCCGTGAGGAAACTGATCTGCTCTGTACAGATGAACGTTTCCCTGACGCGCACCAGAGAGACACGACGCTGCTGCAAACGTAGGACCTACAACACACACACACACACACACACACACACACACCAACAACACACGCGCACACACACACGCACGTTAAGAGACAACAACAACAACTGAATGTGTCCAGTGAAGTACACAAACACGTGTATCTACTTAAAAACAAACATTTTATACACATAAAATATTCTGTTTTTTTAGACTAAGCACCTAAAATGAATAAAAACACAAAGAAACCTAGAACTTATCCAAATGATTTATTTCAATTATTCGATTTAAAGTATGGTGGTCACGATAATCTCACTTGTACACACACACACACCTGTATGTTTGCTGGTCATTCGAGCGAGCGCTCTCAGAATGTGTTCTTCAGAACCCTGAAGCTCCAGACAGCAGAAATATGACAAATCCTGAAACACACACACACACACACACACACACACACACACACACACACACACACTCAGAGTTGGGTGTAATCCAATTACAAAGTAATTAGTTACTGTAATTGTATTACTTTAGTCAATAAAGAAGTGTAATCCATTACATTTTAAATTCTTGTAATCAGATTACATTATATGTTATGCTTTTTTATAATATATTATTTATGTACAATACATCAATTCCGGGTGTCTGGGTATCTCAGCGAGTATTGACGCTGACTATCACACCTGGAGTCGTGAGTTTGAATCCAGGGTGAGCTGAGTGACTCCAGCCAGGTCTCTTTAGCAACCAAATGATACTGCGTTACCTGCAGCAATGCGTGCGTGTTACCTGCAGCAATGCGTGCGTGTTACCTGCAGCAATGCGTGCGTGTTACCTGCAGCAATGCGTGCGTGTTACCTGCAGCAATGCGTGCGTGTTACCTGCAGCAATGCGTGCGTGTTACCTGCAGCAATGCGTGCGTGTTACCTGCAGCAATGCGTGCGTGTTCATGGCTCTGTAACTGGCTCTAAAGGTCTTTGCGGTGCTTGTGTGTGGCAGACAGTACTTCCATCTCTTCAGCATGTGGAAGCGTTTGACGTGCCAGATGTGGGTCTCCAGCCACTTATTCTTCCTCTGTCTGCGATTAAACTCCAGCAGCAGGTTGCCATGACGACGGCGAGCTCGACGACTCTTGTTTTTGGGCTGCTGCTGCTTCTCTTTCTGTGTTGCTTGTTGACTGCGTGCAGTCTGAACACAGTCACACACACACACAGTCACACACACTGAAGTTGCAGATACATCTTTAAGTCCTACTGCACTCACACTGTTAGATGATGATGTAACTGTTCCAGCAGCAGGACTCATCATCATCATCATCATCATCATCAAACCTCTCGTATCACGACTGCAATTATTCACTCAACATCTGATTACAAACGTTTAAGACGAGACAATCACGTTTCTGAAGGGACGTCCCGATTCCATTTTTTCGAGACAGAGTACTGCTACTTCCTGGATGAACATAAATATGCCGTTTGGAGGAGTATCTTATGGGTAAACATTTAAAACGCACAACATCAAAGAGAGACTTTGATGCTATGAAATATCCTGGATTTTAGTCCATTTATTTATTTCGGTTGTATTTCTTTTGTGATCAACGTTTGTAATTTTCCCTTCGAGAAGGAAAACGAGTAACAATAGTGAATGTTTCACACTAGTTAACTAGTTGATCATGTGACTAAATGATTGACATTACGCTCATGTACTATGAACCGCACGTGTGATGATCAGAATGTGTTTTCAGTAGCCTCCCTCAGAAGGGTGCAGCACATGCAGACAGCACATAGTTTGAGGATAAGCACACTAGCATATAACGCCACATTTGAATGTTTACGCATGACATTAGTACGTCAGACATTATCAGTGTTTGGTGCAAAAGAGAGTATCCAACCCGATTCCGAAACCAGTACCAGAATCGGGACGTCCCTACATTTGAATATCAATCTGCAGCGTTTTACAGCTGAAGTGTCATTTCTGCATCACCAATCATCATCTCACTAACATCCCCAAACTCACACTAATGTTGCCAACAAACAGATCACATTCTGGCACAGAAACACTTCTCTAATAAAAGTTAGTACCAGTCTCTGAGCGCCCTCTCGCAGACGGATCGGCAGTCTCTTGCTGGTGTGACTCATGGCTCGTCTGCGCATGTGTTTGGGCAGCGCATTGAACACGTGACAGCTGCCGGCGGGTTTACTGACGGCCTTCAACATGGCGTTCAGTTCAGCAGCACGCGCTCGTGCGAAGTGACACGCTGCAGAAAACAAGAACTTAATGATGATTAATAACCCGTGAGACGTTCTTCAGTGGAACACAGAGGCAGACAGATTGGCAGAATGTTCAAGCTGTTCTTTTCCATACAATGAAAGTCAATGGAAAAACATTAAACAAGATGTAAGACGCGACTCATCTTTCCTTTGGCTAAAGCTCTAAAACTCATAACATGGATTAAACATGGATCGGTCACATCTCATGTTCACCACATGACCAGATTTTAACACTTATGATTATTTTATGTGATTATTAGTCCTTTTAAGAGCTTGACAGTCTCTGGTCACCATAAGCTTCTTTGTGTCAAATAGAGGACGTCAAAATATATAATTTTGTGCTCAGTCATACGTGTTTGGAACATCATGAGGATGAATAAATGATGACAGAATTGTTCATTTTGGTTGATCGATCACCTGTGATGTATTTGGGCAGATCTTGGCTGTAACTTTGACCTCCAGTCTGATGACCTCTGACCCAGCCGCCTGCCTGTGACCCCTGACCTCTCCCAGCAGTGCGACCTGCAGAAGAACCCCATTAGCTACAGAGATCAATAATGTCATTCATATCCAGCACTTATATGTGATCAATAATCACCGATAATCACCTGTGTTACTGTAAACAACATTTCTCGGCTGATTTTTCATCTTTTTCTCTCTCATTCGGTCTTTTGCTCCAGTCATCTGAAACACAAACAGACATTAATAAATCAAATCTCTCTCTCATCAGTCTGTTCTCTGGAAGACATTTAATAAATCCTTCATAAAAGAGTTGCAAGTCATGAATCAAAGCAACCAGCCCCGAGATCAAACATCAAACTTTGATTTGGAGCAAAAAAGTGTTTTACAATCGGACGTAAAGACTCAGACTGTACACTTCCCGTCTTTCATGAGGGAATGAACTACAATCCCATGATGCATTGCCAATGATGTCATTGAATACAGAACTATGGGAATGTATAAACTGGTGATTATAACTGACGTTTATTGCCAAATATTCCAACATGTACAAATATAACAGTAGTTTAATAGCGACTCATGACATCATTCACATCCGTTGCGGGTGTTTCGTTGGCCACAGTTCTCCGATCAGTGGATTTGTGTCTGTTGCATTATGGATAATGTGGTTGTTTACATGAATTCTGCTATCAAACATGATTTTTAAACAATGATGTTGAAATAACAGAGACAGATGACCTCAACGATGAACCTCGTAGCTCACGGTAGATCTGTCTTTAAAGATTTATAAGTTATCAATGAAAATCAATTAGTCTATGGGATAAATGTATGTGATTATCTTTCTACAATGAAGCGATTTATCAAAACAAATGTGATTTTTAGTAAATGTATTAAAAAAAGATGTCAGAAATGAGTTCCAAAAGTGTAAATACATTCGATCTGAATCTTGTGGAACGGCCGAGCAGTGCTATACAAAGTGTAAGACTTCCTCTGTGTGCAGGGCTTGGACAGGGCTCGGACAGGGCTCGGACAGGGAGAAATACAGCAACACGTGAGCACAAACAATCACCTGAAGATGATGTGGGACAGTTGCTCCATTACTCCGCTAATGGGACGTTTCCACTGGAGCGAAGGGTAGCGAGCCTTTTTAATTCATTCCTATGCGAATTGAGCGTCACGTTCGCAAGGTGCATTGTGGGATTGACAGCGGCAGAGCAAGCTGTTCCCCATCATTGTGAACGGCTTTCATCTGCACCATCCACATGTGACAAAACAACACTGAGAACACTTAAAATATTATATTTACCCTCTCGTCAAAGCATGAAATTACACGAGTAAAGCATTACTATAATCTGTAATATCACACCACGATATTCATAATTAAATGTACTGATACAATAACACAGTTGAGAACACTTTACAATAAGGTTATTTGTTAACAATTATACTTTTACAGCATTTATTAATCCTAGTAAATGTTCATTTCAACATACTAAGAGATAATAAAAATGAAAAGTTGACAATGAACAATTCAATTTTATTAAAAGATATTGACAGATTAATAAATACTGTACAAATATATGAATTGTTTGATCATGATACCCAATACATTAATTATCGAATTGAACCTTATTGTAAAGTTAACACGATTTAATCTACATTTAGGCTTTTGTGTCAAATTACTGCATCAATTAATGTAATAGTGTAACAAATATTCACAAAAATATCTTCAAATACACGTTGATAAAACACATGTTTTAACTGGATTGAGCAACAGCTCCGGGTCTCAATGTGAGATGATATTATCCAAAATAACCCTTAAAGAAACTTAAATAACGCGTATGAAAATAATCCAGTAACTCATTTATCTGCGCCGGAAGTAAGTGTGCCCATAGCGGCAGAACGCGGAAGTGACCGAGTCCATTCCAGACAATATTCACAACACTGGATATTATTTCCCTTATTTATCAACCAAATCAACTCCAGGACCTGAACTGGGCATGTTAAATAATATAAATATCTCAAATGTGCATTGAGACTCGCTGAAGTACAGGATAAACTATACACAAACTCATAATGCATCATTTACAGAATAAACTGCAGCGGATGTCCTTCACACAACACATACAGCACTTACCATGAGTATAGATCAATAACTTCGATATATTGAATCAGATTAATCGATTTAATCCGTTTGGGTAAGAAGTTTCATGCAGCTCGCGCACTGTCAGTAAACACATGTGCGCGCTCGGCACTCATTTCCGGTGATAAAGCCTCATGGGAAATGTAGTCTTATCAAGATATGTTACTTTTCTCAGCGCTGCACAGGATGAACCAATCACACAGGCGAATTTAAATGTCTGTCAGAAGGTCCGAATCCAAATTATTTATAGACGTTTTTGTGTGCGGGATCCCCAATAACTGTCACAGTTCATCAAAACCTCATGAGAAACCTCTATTAAAAATAAACATAAAGTTTAAGATCATGTAATTCATGAAGAGCAGCTTATCACAAACACATTGTGTTAACTAGGATGATCTAGAATATAAAGTGTTCTTATAACAGATAAGTTTAATAAGTGCTGGAGAGCCCAACGGTCAAGGGATGTATGAAGCCCCGCCTTACAGTTAAAAGAGCCAATCACCTTTCAGATACAGACATCACCTGTCAATCAAGTCGTAAACGCAACATTCCACATTTATGACAAATTTTAATGAACCAAGAACATTTTATATATGCTCACGATTGGCAGATTTAATTCATTTACTTACTAAATGTGGATGTAAATGTAGCATCAGCACAATACAGGCCCCTGCACACTTCATACGAGATCGAAGAAGGGTTAGGTGACGTCATTTACAACAAAACCATCCAAAACAAAAGTGTTTTTGCGGTCGTTTTGGTGGTTCGTAACAGCTCGGCCGGGCAAACTTTTAGGAACATTTCTAACTGGATGCTAAACACCTTCTTACTGCCACGGGTCCCCGTCATATGTGTGACCTGAAGCGCCACCAACTTTGAAGCCAACAGCTAATTTCTATTTATTCAAAATCAGTCAGCATGAAGACATCGGCATGTGGACTTATTAACAATCTGGTGCAAACTTACCTACATCTGTACAGTCGTTCACATAGAGACACTTTCCAAGAGACTGTCGTGTCATTTTGTTTGTTTAATTTGCCTAAAAAAGGAACTGAATCTACACTAATACTCTTACGTGCCCATTCATGTGCCATCTGCAGCGATAACATTCACACATCTGCCCAAAGTAAGATACCCGTCATCATCATTCTAATGTCTGTATTCTCCCTGTCAAATATAGCAGCATTTTGTGTGCTGTGTAGTGTCTCAACCAGGCTTTTAAATGAGCTTAAACAGCTTCATCAGAAAGACCACGCAGCTTCACCAGCTTCACCAGCTTCACCAGCTAGTGCTGGTAAAAAGCATGACTATGCTGGACTACTGTATGTAGTCAACAGGTGCTTTTCCACTCAACAGGTGCTTTTCCAAAATCAATCTGCATTCCCACCATCGAGCCTATAGCCCCACAGTGGTGCCCTAAAACCTGCCCTTAATACACCACCTTGGTGCCAACATCGCACACCTCACCCATTTCACAAGCAAGAGGGAAACTCAAGCTGAGGTGTCACACTCTGGAGACTAACTCGCCCTCGAAATGAACACTAATTTGTACCACATGTTTTATTCTTCCCTGTCCTGCACCGTTGTGTGCTGATTCACCGCTTGGCAAGTTCGTTTACAATAAACTTCATCCCGTCTCCGTTCCGGCAGACACCGCTGATCATTGCACATTATCACCAGCTCAAATATTCAAAAGAGCCCTAATTTCGTCCAGTGACCAATACTGATGATTCTTCATTCTCCGGTGATCTATTGAGGTAAGCAGCTAGATATGAAACCTCTGACTCAGCGAAACTCCGCCTTTGACTTTGACCCCACTTAAATCCGCAGTTGGCCTTGTTTGGACCAAGGTGTGCCAGGCCGCTTGGCCCCGAGGAGAGTGACAGTGGGTACCCAACTGGCCCTGGCATCCCTCATTTGACCCGATAGTGGAAACGCTGCTATTGAAAACACATTTTTATCTCATATAAATTGTATATGTAGTCTAGAGTGTCCTCATATTTAAATGCTCCTCTAAACGCCTCCCAGCTTATTTCACCAGCATAAGAAACCCCATCTTGACCATCTATCAGACCTATCTCCAAATGACCTTTCATTTCAAAGCTCTTAGAGTCGTGTAGCATCAGCTGAGCTCCTATATCAGTACTTTAGATACTTTCAGTCGGGTTTAGGATCAATGCACAGTACTGAACTGCACTGTTGAAGGTCAGCAATGACCTGTTGACAGTTCTCAGTACTGGTTTGTTTGCAGTGCTTGTCTTGTTACATTTAAGCGCTGTGTTCGATACAATCGATCACAGTATTGTGTTACATCGGTTGGAGAAGGTTTGTGGGTATTCAGTGTGTTGCCCTGCAGTGGATGGGCTCTTACCTCAAAGATAAAACCTTCTCCGTGAGCATCAGGAAGTTGTCTTCTTCGTCGGTTCTCCTCGCGGTGTGCCCCAAGGGTCCGTTTTGGGCCCTCTTTTCTTTTCACTTTATATGCTCCCCTTGGCGGCCATTATAAGATCTATGCTGACGATACACTATTTTATCTACCAGCTAAAACTGACAGCAGTTATCCTTTGGACGCGCTTCACGACTGTTCTGAGGAGATCCAATCTTGGATGGCTAATCATTTTTTGCAATTAAACAAAAAGCAAAAGCAAAATTCTGATTTTAGGCCCCTCCAGGTCTCCATCTGGTTTTAATTTAGGTGTTCAGACATAAATGTTCAACAGATTAAACAACTGATGCGTTCTCCTTCATCTGCACACATTGAGTTAAAACGGCTGTGAAGAGCCACAGACACAATATGTGTAAGATGCTGTTTGAGGACATTCTTCAGCTGCTTCATGAGCTGATCAGTGCTCACATAAACGAATCAGATTCGGCAAGTGTTTACATGGTAGGGTTAGCATAACATCTGACAGAAACACACAGCAGTGAGTGAATCATTAATAACATTTAAATGGTTAATATTTATCTTTCTAGAGACATTAATGAAGAATCATGAGAGATATTCTCATGGAAACCAAAAACAAACAAACAAACATAATGTTTCACATTTCATTTGAACAGAATATTGAGTCTTGACACGAGTCGTGTATTAAATCACTTCTTTCAAATGTTTATTTTTAGACAATTTCAGTCTTAGGAGGACCATCTATTCGATTTATCGATTTATTATAAACTTGATACTTTCAGAAATATACCATCTGAAAATGTCCCATTGATTTACACTGTTTGAATGTTCAGCAGTGATGATGTCATTGTTATATTTGCATACTGAATTTAATCTTCTGTCGCTGTATATAAAATAAATGTGTGAATGCTGCCAGACACTTTGTGCAGTTTGTGTACTTACTGGAGACTTTCTGATCCGGATTACAAATATCTGAGCATCATTAAAGGCACTTTCTGTGTTTGAAGAGATCATTCTACAGTCAGCAATAAAACATGAGGAACACACACACACACACACACACACACACACACACACACACACATATGTTGTGTTTCCATGTTTTAAGGGGACTTTCCATAGACATAATGGTTTTTATACTGTACAAACTTTATATTCTATCCCCTAAACCTAACCCTACCCCTAAACCTAACCCTCACAGAAAACATTCTGCATTTTTACATTTCCAAAAATCATAATTTAGTATGATTTATAAGCTGTTTTCCTCATGGGGACCGACAAAATGTCCCCACAAGGTCAAAAATTTCGGGTTTTACTATCCTTATGGGGACATTTGGTCCCCACAAAGTGATAAATACACGCTCACACACACACTCACACACACACACACACACACACACTCACTCTCACACACACACACACTCACACACACACACACACACACACACACACTCACACTCACACACACACACACACACACACACACACACACACTCACACATGTTACTGTACGTTTGCTGAAAATAAAAGTGGTTGAAAGTGAGTTTATGTATATGTGTGTATGTTCACAGCATCATCTGAAGAACATCATCTCTTGTCTCCATCTACTGGACATTCACATCCACTTCAACACTTCAACAAGTCAGACAATAAATATTAAAGGGTAACTAAACCCCTGCTCAGAGTCTGACTCCACCCACTAGCAATATTTGAAAAATGCTGGAAAAGTGGGCAGACCCCAGCGGGGATAGAGGGGAGGAACCGAGGGCGGGTCTGAGCGGGGGGGCGTGCACCTGAGACCCGTAGTGACGGACAGCTGCTGTCAGACTCTAAAATGGAGTGACTGGAGTGACGCAAGTAGCTTTGCCACGGAGCGGTCTTTTGAAGTCGAGGACTTTTCTCCCCCACCTTCACCTGAAGTGGAGGAGGGTGAATTGTATTACTATTATGTTATTATTATTCCTCACACGGTTGCAAGATGACATGTACATGAATCTGATGAGTTTTATCGAGTTGATGTCAATAGCGCGCGCTCTATAGGCATATTCATATTTTGCCGCTATGTGAAAAAATCCAGCAAAATGCGCCGGCGCGTTTGTCGACCCCAGAGGATTAACTTTAGCCTAACCATAAATTGTGATTCAAATATATATGATCACTCACCTCAAGACGCCGCTCGCGGTGGTGGAGTCCATGCAGGAGGAGCAGCGTTTGGCACTGCGTCAGCTTTTCAGCCGAGCTGTTTGGAGAAGCCCATTTCCACCTCCATTGCGTTTGAGAAGCAATCCAGCGTAAAATGCTGTTTGCACACTCCTCCAGCTCTAGGCGGAACTCGCGGTCTTCCAGAACAAGGGCGTGCAACCCCTGAGCCTAATTTCCAAGTCTGCTGGAAAGCTATACAGTCCAGCAGTGCTGTTGCAACCAGCAACACTACACCTACGTACCATCCTGACCACTGTACTAAATACAGATAATCTACGCTAACTTGAAGCTATCCTAACTGGCCTAATACTATGCTACTAACTAACTATGCTTCTAACAATACTACACTAACAAATATGCTAATTAACTACCTAGACTACACTAAATAATCTAAATAACTATATAAATGCTATGCTAAATAGATGCTAAAATACTCTATCCTGATCGTTTTCAATACTCGCAATTCCAACTCCTGACTCGCTACAGTGGTTTTGACGAAATGAGATGGTTTTTATACTGCCATGGGCGTGGTAGCTCGTACCAAGGGCGTGGTGAGCTGGAACCTGCTTACGTCAGCTCTCACGGCTTACGTCACGAACTACCGCAAACAGCCAATAGGAAAATTCAACTGCAGTAGCCACCGTTCAACCTGAAGTGGGCAGCACTCAGACGTTTTTACACCATATATTGTAGAATTAAAACACTTTATACACAAATGTCAAAAAAATTACTTGAATCAATGACCAGTACTAATAAAGCCCCATTCTTACAGATCATTAACTAAAAAAAGTTGGTTTAGGGTTTAGTTAACCTTTAAATATCATTCTCATCTTTAATAAAACTAGAACATGTTTGTTGAAATTAACATTAAAATAACATTAAATACGTTGTTAATTGTGTTACTGTTTCACACAGGAAGTAACTGAATACATGTAACAGATTACATATTTAAAATACAAATTATAAGTAACTGTATTAAACTACAATTACAATTTAAATCATTGGTATTTAGAATACAGTTACATTCAACAAGTATTTTGATTACAGCGGTGAAACACTTTCTGATGATGTGTTTGAAGTACGTTTGGAGCAGAAGAAATATAAATAAACTGTGTAAATTGTTAGCTTTATGCTATGCTAAAATGCTATTTCTAGCCATTTTAAATGCACGTTACCAGACGCTATCATATTTAATTAACGTTAGATCATTATTTTTTTTTCTTTGATATTAGGGCAAAAATCATATTCTTGATAATAATGTATTTTATTGTTTTCCTGTAAAAATATCTAAAAATCTTTAAACCAGGATGAGTTTGATTGATCTTGTTTTAGAAAGAACACTGCATGAGATATTTGGGTTTTTCAGAGAATGTATTTTTAACACGTGTATTACACAAGTGAAAAAATCTACCAGTGCTGAAGAAGTAATCCAAAGTATTTAGTATACGATACAAATTACATTTCACAGCATGTAATCTGTGTGGAGTAAAACATTATCATTGATGTTTGGTTTGTATTCTCTCGCACATGACGTATGTGTGTGCTAAACAAAATTGGCTAATTGTTCGAATGACAGAATAATTCTTTGTAATTATTAGATTTCAAAGCGCCACCTATAGGACATCCTGTGTTGACACGTTATCCTGTGTGTGTATTTGAGTGTGTCCTCTCCGGGGATTGTCACCTTGTCATGTTGAAGAGGTTTGTGTGGTCCTGAGATCCCGAGAGTAATGCCGCCTGGAGCTTTGCTCCCACCCATGGTGGTAAGTTCAAGCGGGAGGTCCCTGACAAAGAGCAATCCAACCAAGACCTCAATGATGGAAGAGGTGGAGGATGATGACTGGCTTTAGAGGAGCATCACAATGGCTGCGAAGGTGGATGAAGGCTGCAGCAGGACTCCGTGCCTCTGGATCCTAAACCAGATCTGTCAAGGACTGTGTGGTGGCTGTCCGTGCACCAGTCTCCCCACGTTAAACCATATCACGCACAGGTGTCCTCTATAAAGGGAATCCACCCTAACATATCGGTTTATGTCCTATGGTGACCAGCAAGTGCGGACGGTGGCAGGATTGTGAGATCTGGAAGCCCCTAGTCATGAACCGCCACATTAGGCGGTGGGTGCTAGATTCAGTCGCTGGGCTCTTGGACGAGGCAGAAAGAGCCCTTTGGCAGCTGCACCCATGACTAAGCAGCCCCCTTTAGGATCCTCTCTGCTCACCCCACCTGGAGAGGCGGCTAGAAAAGGAGCCCTAAAAATAGCCTGCCTCAAACCTCCCGACTGGATTACCGGAACCAGTGGGATCAACATTTGCGGTCAGAGACACAGAACAATGAACTTTGGAGCTCATCAGCTACCAATCTCATGACCCTCTGTCTGGTGCTTGCCAACAACCAGATGGCAACAGTTGTGAGTGCCTATTCTCCTACTATCGACTCTGAAGAGGACTTAAAAGAGACCTTCTACACCTGCTTTAACAAAACACTCTCAAGAATCCCCAGGGAGGCTAAGATTATTCATCTTCTAAGCAAGTGTGCTCAGTACGACCTCACCATCACTAACACTTTTAGACACTCCCGCTCCAAACAGTGGCATCTCATTGACTATATCATTGTACAAGCCAGGGACCGCCTTGACGTGAACATCACAAGGATCATGATAGATGCAGATGACTGCTGGACAGATCATTGCCTCATCCGCTCCACAATGTCAAGCAAACTCAAGAGGAAGAGGAGGGTTCAAAAGAAGTAGATCTGATCAAGACTGAACCTTGTATGCCTGAATGAAACTGCCATCCAGCAGCGACTTCAGGCCTCCTTTGGGGAAACCCTCCAGCAGAAATACCCTGATGACATTGAAGAGAACTGGAGCCTGCTAAAATCCACCATCCTCGCTACCTGCAAAACTGTTCTTGAGGACAAGCACAGAAAACACCAGGACTGGTTTGATGAGAACGACACAGAGATAGAACAACTCGTCTCCAAGGAAAGGAAAACCTTACGTGCCTGGCAAAATGATGTAACCTGCAAGGCCAAAAGGGGGACTAACTCCAGAGCCAAGGCAGATGTCCAGAGATGGGTGAGGGAGCAAAAGAACTCTTGGTGGACAGGAAAGGCTCTGGAAATCCAGAGGCTGGCAGACTCCTACATCAACCTTCACCCAACCAGCCATCTACCCAGCCCACCATAAAAGTGGACAACACCACTCTTGAAAACATGGACCTCTTCCCCTACCTTGGCAGTCTGCTTTCCTCAAAAGCTGACATCGACTCTGAGGTCAACCCTTGCCTGAGTTGCCAGTGGAGCCTAAGCCAGACTCAGGAATAGAGTCTTCGAAGACTGAGTCCTCCCCAACTTGCTGTATGGAGCAGAGTCATGGACCACCTACAGCACGCACCTGAGAGCCCTGGAACAACACCAGAAAAGATCCTTACGAAAGATTCTGAGGATCAGCTGGGAGGACAGACACACCAACATCAGCGTTTTGGAGGAAGCCAACATGACCAGCATCACCACCACAATAATGCAGTACCAACTCTGTTGGACAGGTCATGTCATCTCCCCAAACAGATCCTGTACTCCCAGCTGAAGGAAGGTCAGTGAGCCACTGGCGGGCAAAAGCATTACAAGGACAATATCAAGACCATTCTGAAGAAATTCCAAATCACATCGAGCAACTGGGACACGTGGCACTGGACAGGTTCTCATGAAAGAAATCTGTGCAGGAAGGAGCTGCACGTCATGAAAGAGAACTCCACCGTTCCACAGGGACAAAGCGACAGCTTCACAAGGAGAAAGAAAAAAGGCTCAACCACCACCAACCACCACCACTCTCCCCTGATGATGATGATATGATTGTGAATATATGAGTGTGTTTGTCTGTGTATCTGTGTGTGTGTGTGTGTGTGTTTATGTGTGTGTGTGTGTGTGTGTGAGTTGTTTGTGTGTGTATTAGTTTGTGTGTGTATATGAGTGTGTGTTTGTTTGTGTGTGTATGTGTGTGTGTGTGTGTGTGTGTGTGTGTGCATGTATATGAGTTTGTGTGTGTATATTAATGTGTTTGTGTGTGTGTGTGTGTGTGTGTGTGAGTTGTTTGTGTGTGTGTTAGTTTGTGTGTGTTTGTGTGTGTGTGTATGCGTGTGTAAATGAGTGTGTTTGTGTGCATGTGTATGAGTTTCTGTGTATATGAGTGTGTGTGTGTGTGAGTTTGTTTGTGTGTGTGTATATATGAGCGTGTGTGTGTTTGTTTGTATGTGTGTATGAGTTTGTTTGTGTGTATGTGTGTGTATATGAGTGTGTGTTTGTGTATGTATGAGTGTGTATGTGTGTTTGGGTATGAGTATGAGTGTGGATGTATGTGTGTGTGTGTTTGTGTATGAGTATGAGTGTGTATGTATGTGTGTGTATGAGTGTGTGTGTGGGAGTTTGTTTGTGTGTGTATATGAGTTTGTGTGTGTGTATGTGTGTGTGTGTATGAGTTTGTGTGTGTATGAGTGTGTGTGTGTGGGAGTTTGTGTGTGTATATGAGTTGTGTGTGTGTGTGTGTGTGTGTGTGTGTGTGTGTGTATGTGTGTGTGTGTGTATGCATGTGTGTGTGTGTGTGGGAGTTTGTTTGTGTGTGTATATGAGTTTGTGTGTGTATATGTGTGTGTGTTTGTTTGTGTGTATGAGTTTGTGTGTGTGTGTGTATGAGTTTGTTTGTATGGGTGTGTGTATGAGTTTGTGTATGAGTGTGTGTGTGGGAGTTTGTTTGTGTGTGTATATGAGTTTGTGTGTGTATGTGTGTGTGTGTATATGTGTGTGTGGGAGTTCGTTTGTGTGTGTATATGAGTTTGTGTGTGTGTATATGTGTGTGTGTTTGTTTGTGTGTATGAGTTTGTGTGTGTGTGAGTTTGTGTGTATGTATGTGTGTATGAGTTTGTGTGTGGGAGTTTGTTTGTGTGTGTATATGAGTTTGTGTGTGTATGTGTGTGTGTGTATATGTGTGTGTGGGAGTTTGTTTGTGTGTGTATATGAGTTTGTGTGTGTGTATATGTGTGTGTGTGTTTGTTTGTGTGTATGAGTTTGTTTATGAGTTTGTATGTATGAGTTTGTGTGGGTGTGTATGTGAGTGTTTGTGTGTGTATATGAGTGTGTGTTTGTGTGTGTATATGAGTGTGTGTTTGTGCATGAGTGTATAAGTGTGATAGTGTGTAAGTGTGTTTGTTTGTGTGCATGAGTTTGTGTGTGTGTGTGTGTGTGTGTGTGATTGAGTGTGTGTGTATGAGCTTGTGTGTGTGTGTGCGTGTATGTGTGTGTGTGTGTGTGTGTGTGCATGTATATATGATGAGGTACCATCTTTAGAGGAAGTACTGAAGGCGATCCAGAGCCTGAGGCCAGGAAAGGCACCGGGCAGAGATGATCTCCCCAGTGAAATGCTGAGGGAGGGTGGTGTTTGTGCACAGACTGCCCTACATGATATCATAACAACAGTCTGGACCACTGGGCGGGTTCCGCAGGATTGGAAGGATGCCCTGGTGGTCCCTCTCTTTAAAAAGGGGGACCGCTCAGATTGTAATAACTATAGGGGCATCTCACTCCTCAGTGTGCCAGGAAAGGTCCTGGCAAGGATTATTCAACATCGCCTTGCCAGGCACGCTGAGGAGAGACTTGTGGAGCCCCAGTGTGGTTTCAGGAAGGGGCGGTCTTGCACAGATGCCATATTCTCTGTCCGTCTGCTACAGCAGAGGTGTAGGGAATTCCAGCAAGACCTACATCTCTGCTTTATTGACCTGGTCAAGGCCTATGATACCATCAGTAGGCCTGGGCTCTGGGTTGTTCTTCGTGCTTTCGGAGTCCCAGACCCGCTGCTCGCGATTATTAAGGACCTTCATGATGGCGAGCGGGCCCGGGTAAAACTACGTGGTCTGGAGTCGGAGCCATTTGCTGTTCACCTTGGAGTGCGACAGGGATGTCCTCTGGCCCCCACATTATTTAATATCTATTTTGACCATGTGGTTCGTGAAGCCTTCGTTGGCTGTACTGGAGGAATTTCCATCTGGTACAGATATAATGGGAGGTTGATCGATGCCCGGGTGCGGTCAAGGGATGGCTCCCTATTGGTCAACCACGTTATGTATGCTGATGATCTGGTGATTGCTGCTCACTCAGAGGAGGAGTTGGAGGCGCTGCTGATGAACCTGGAGCTTGCCACTAAGAGATGGGGCCTGACCATCAGCCCAACCAAAACTAATCACCTTCCTGGGTATTATGTACCATCGGACACTACACCCCCACAGCTCCCAATTGGTGATGGGGCAGTTGTGGAGAGAGTGGAGTGTTTTCCATACCTGGGAAGTGTGCTTATGACCAGCTCTGGTTTGACAGCAGAGGTCTCACTCCGAATCAGTCGAGCGGCATTATCTTTTCATCGGTTGCGTAACGCTGTGTGGAAGCTACCCGGTTTGTCGCTCCGCACAAAGCTTCAAGTATTCTCGGCCACGGTCATTCCCTCCCTTCTCTATGCTTGCAAACGTGGACCCCCTAATGGAACATCATCGCCGGCTAGAAACATTTAGGCTGGCCTGCCTAAGATCCATCCTGGGTTTAACCAGGCTGGATTGTGTGAGGAGCTCACAAGTCTTTGAAAGATGTGGACAAAGTCCCATCGGTGAGCTCCTCCGGCAGGCAAGGTTGCGTTGGCTGGGTCATGTAGCCCGCATGCCCGGCCACCGCATGCCTAAACAGTTATTGTTTGGCCAGATAGAGGGGGCTAAGCGGGCGCGGCACGGGCTGGAGAAGAGATGGGGTGATGTGGTACAGGAGGATCTGGAGCTGAGTGGACTTGCCGACGACTGGTACCAGCAGTGTCAAGATCGGCCTCTTTGGAGGAGGCTTGTGAAGGATGCTACTGGCCAGTTGGAGGCAGTCGTCCTCCAACAACAACGGAGGGCAGAGGAGCGACGCTCACAACAACGAGCAGAGCGCAGGGTGGCTAAAGCACAGCAAGTTGGCACAGTAGGGGGCACAGGTGGTGCATCAACCAGTCATCTCAGTCATTCGACTCATGTCACCGGTTGGATCTGTCCCGTGACCTCCTGCCAGCGGGCGTTCGACACTTCACGTGGCCTTAACGTGCATATAGCCTGGCACAAGCGTCGTGGTGACGTCACCGCCACTTAGTGGCGAATGGCGGTTGTTTGTTTTGTTTGTTTTTGTTTTGCATGTATATATGTGTGTGTGTGTGTGTGTGTGTGTGTGTGTGTGTGTGTGTGTGAGTGTGTGTGTGTGCATGTATATATGTGTGTGTGTGTGAGTGTGTGAATGAGTGTGTGTATCAGTGAGTATGTTTATGTGGTTTATGAGGACATTTTATTAGGTTATAAACTGGTCATTACTAGGTTATTATGCTATAAATGTGGTTAAACAATGTTTTATTGAAAATTAAAAAATGCATAAAGTTTTTTGTGAGGGTTAGCTTTAGGGGTTGTGTCGGGTTGGACAGAATCTATAGTTTGTACAGTATAAAAATCATAATGTCTATGGAAAGTCCTCATAATGATAGCTGCACCAACGTGTGTGTGTGTGTGTGTGTGTGTGTGTGTGTTTTTGTGTGCGTGTGTGTGTATATTTGCGTGTTTGTGTGCGTGCGCAAACAGCTCCAGCTCCTGGTGAAACTGGCCCTGATTTCTGCGCATGCGCAAACTAGAATTTCGAGATTTTCTCGGAAGTCACAAACTCTTGGAAAGCGGCTGTTCTTTTCTTTGGATCGTCGGGATCATTGAGGAATAATTGAAGAGTTTTCCAACAAAGCCTCACTAGGATGATTGTGTACGAACTGTAAGAGTGAAATGCTGAAGTAAATCTACAGAGTTTGTTGTCGTCAGTCTGCGGAGGTGAGACATGTTTGTGTATTTTTCACGAAACTCTTAGATTCTGGAAATATGTTTCTTAAAGGCCGTTTGTGATTGTTATAATAGCGATAAACCAACGATACGAACATTGTGAGAAGATGCAACACATTGCGTTTAAATCAAACTCTCTCAGACTGTTTATAAGTGCATTAATCTCTGTCTGAAGAGCTTTATTGTGCTGTTACTAACAGAAGTTCCAGTTTATCTGTATTTCAGTCATTCAGGATCTGTTTATGTGTTTATGTGTTACAGATCAGTTCTGGAGATCTGCCATGATGATTCTTCTGTCCTTCAGCATCAGTTTGTTCATGGTGAATTCATGTATGACACACAGTCTGTTCACATGTGAGCCGATGCGTGTGCAGTGGTGTCATGACATGCATTACAACAACACATTCTTCCCCAACATGCTCGAGCACTATGACCAGGACATCGCTGCCGTGAAGATGAAGGTAAAGTTTCGGTCATCTTCCTCTGTTTGGAGACTTTCTATAATTCATGTGACTCTCTTTTATCAGCTGTTGATGACTGAAGAATCACAGCAATAACAGAGTCTCACTAATAATCTGATGATGAGAATTTCTTCTGCATAAAATACCCAGAATATTATTATTATTATTATTATGCATTTTATTTATAGGCGGCTTACATGAGACTCAAGGACACCTTACAACAACAAAATAATGATATTATATGAGTTTATTATCTCATATGAGCACATGAATTCATCTCTTTGTGTTGTTATTACACAGATGTTTGAGGAAATGTGGCGTTATTCAAAAACACAGTGATTCTGGTATAAAGATGATTTAATCTGAACCGAGTCAGATCTGTTATTCAATAAACACGTCGCTTCAGTCTTTACACAGAACATTTGATCTGTAGCACATTCCTGCATTTGTGTTAGAGCGATTCATTTCACTGAAGTATCAAATAAAGGCCTTCATGTAACACAGCAGAAAAACTCTCTATTGTTCAAGCCTTAGATTTAAACACCAGAGAGTCAGGAAACCCTCTGCAGTCACACACACACACACTCTCACACACACACACACACACACACACACTCACTCTCACACACTCTCACACTCACACACACACACACTCACACACACACACACACACACACACACACTCACACACACACACACACACACACTCACTCTCACACACTCTCACACTCACACACACACACACGTTGTGTTTCCATGTTTTATGGGGACTTTCCATAGACATAATGGTTTTTATACTGTATAAACTTTATATTCTATCCCCTAAACCTAACCCTCACAGAAAACATTCTGCATTTTTACATTTTCAAAAAACATCATTTAGTATGATTTATAAGCTGTTTTCCTCATGGGGACCGACAAAATGTCCCCACAAGGTCAAACATTTCGGGTTTTACTATCCTTATGGGGACATTTGGTACCCACAAAGTGATAAATACATGCTCACACACACACACACACACACACACACATACACACTCACTCTCACACACACACACTCACTCTCACACACACACTCACTCTCACACACACACACACTCACACACACTCTCACACACAGTCACACACTCACTCTCACACACACTCACACACACACACACACACACACACACATCATATACACACACACACAGTCACACACACACACACTCACACACACACACTCACACACACATCATATACACACACACACAGTCACACACACACACTCACACACACACACGCAGTCACACACACACACACACACACACATCATACACACACACACTCACACACACACACGTAGTCACAGTCTAATATTGTGTAGATCCTCCTCGTGCCACCAAAACAGTGCCAACCTGCATCTCAGAACAGCATTCAGAGACGCTATTCTTTAATTGTACAGAGCGTTTATCTGAGTTCAAAGTTTGGCTGATTAGATAATCACATGAATAATCAGGTGCACAGGTGTTCCTAATAAAGATCTGAGTGAGTGTAAATATATATATAGAGACCTTTTTGTGAAATAACTAACATGTTTTTAAATGCAGTGTTTATTTACACTTAGTGCAATAAGACCAATCCTGTCGGTCAAGGCCGTTTTTCACCAAATCTGCCCACTGATGCCCACTGTTGCCCACTGTTGCCCACTGTTGCCCACTGTACTTTTAGTACAAATAGCACATTACATCTATTTGCACTTTGTGTGAATAATGTTTATCACTTTTCCATTCGCCAATTGTTGCTAGTTGGGAAAAACACTATATTCACATTTTACATTCTATTGCACTTAAACATTTAATGTAACACAGTGATTACACAACGTTCAGGTGGCATCACTTCAATAATATCGTCAACAATGTTTTACATTTTCTTCAGTACTTTACAAATGAAAGTAACAGATATTTTACGCATGTAAATGACCCATTATATTTACATTTTACATACCTGAATCATTTCTATACACGCGGCTTATTGTCCATGTCAAATATTATTGGAGAAATATGAATACATCTTCCGTGTTTGATTAAAGCTGAGCTCATGACGCGCATCAGTAAAACATCAGAAATGTGGAATGGAGATGATTTTATTTTCTCTCATTTTCTTTTTGTCTGTGTAGCACTTCATGCCATTGGCAAACCTCCACTGTTCACCTGACGTACATCTCTTCCTGTGCCAAGCATTTGTTCCGGAGTGCACCGAACACACGCATGTCCTGCGTCCGTGCAGAGAACTGTGCGAGCGTGTCGTGTCTGACTGCATGCGGGACATGCGCACGTTTGGAATCAGCTGGCCGCCGGAGCTGCAGTGTGACCGGTCAGTCCAACAAAAAACTACATGTTTTTATGGTGAATTGGGCAACTAATCAATAATGAAAATGGTCAACAGCCAATTTTATCATTGATTAGTTGTGTCTATATGGTACAAACTATGTGTCTATGTGTCACTTTACGACATTGTGAATTTCTACTGAAAAAACTCATTGGAAAAATTATGAAGGCCACAAAGTGAAAACATACCTCACAACCCAAGCTGCCAAAACCAGGAACACTTTATATTAAAAGTGCTGTAAATATGGAAGTCTGGGTATCTCAGCGAGTATTGACGCTGACTATGAGTGACTCCAGTCATGTCTCGTTAGCAACCAAATTGGCCCGGTTGCTAGGGAGGGTAGAGTCACATGGGGTAACCTCCTCGTGGTGGTGATTAGTGGTTCTTTCAATGGGGCGTGTGGTGAGTTGTGTGTGGATCGTGGAGAGTAGCATGAGCCTCCACATGCTGTGAGTCTCCGCGGTGTCATGCACAATGGGTCACGTGATCAGATGCGTGGATTGACGTCTCAGAAGCGGAGGCAACTGAGACTCGTCCTCCGCCACCTGGATTGAGGCGAGTAACCGCGCCACCACGAGGACCTACTAAGTAGTGGGAATTGGGCGTTCCAACATTGGGAGAAAAGAGGATATAAAATAAAAGTGCTGTAAAGGCCAATTCACATTGCCCCGACAAATGCCAACAGAGACCAACACTTCCAACATTCTAAAGTTGGCTGTTATATTTAGAATGTTGAGACACAAAACCATCGTGCTCACACTGAACCAGCAAATACAAACAAACCCCAGCAAACACCAGCAAACACCCAAAACCCCAGCAAACACCAACAAACCCCAAAAACACCAGAAAACACCAACAAACACCGGCAAACCCCCAAAACACCAGCAAACACCAACAAACCCCAGCAAACACCAGCAAACGCCAACAAACCCCAAAAACACCAGCAAACACCAACAAACCCCAAAAACACCAGAAAACACCAACAAACACCGGCAAACACCAACAAACACCAAAAACACCAGAAAACACCAACAAACACCGGCAAACCCCCAAAACACCAGCAAACACCAACAAACCCCAGCAAACACCAGCAAACGCCAACAAACCCCAAAAACACCAGCAAACACCAACAAACCCCAAAAACACCAGAAAACACCAACAAACACCGGCAAACACCAACAAACACCAAAAAGACCAGCAAATCAACAAACACCAGCAAACATCAGCAAACACCAACAAACCCCCAAAACACCAGCAAACACCAAAAACACCAGCAAACACCAGAAACCCCCAAAAACACCATAATACACCAACAAACACCAGCAAAACCCCAGCAAACACCAACAAACCCCTAAAAACACCAACAAACACCAACAAACCCCAAAAACACCAGCAAACCAACAAACACCAGCAAACACCAAAAACACCAGCAAACACCAAAAACACCAACAAACACCAAAAAACCCCAAAAACATCAACAAACACCAAAAAAACACCAAAAACACCAGCAAACACCAACAAACCCCAAAAACACCAGCAAACACCAAAAACATCAGCAAACACCAAAAAAACACCAACAAACACCAAAAACACCAGCAAACACCAAAAAACACCAAAAACACCAGCAAACACCAAAAAAAAAACACACCAACAAACACCAAAAACACCAGCAAACACCAAAAACACCAACAAACACAGGCAAACACCAAAAACACCAGCAAACACCAAAAACACCAACAAACACAGGCAAACACCAACAAACCCCAAAAAAACAAAAAAACAAAAAAACACCAACAAACACTAACAAACACCACTCAAGATGGCGACTCAAACACTCAAGATGGCGCCGAGTATGGCTGCTGCGTTGCGAGCTCCGTTACAACACTGCGGTTTATTGTTTGTTTTGTTTACAGTTCTTTGTTTTTTTGTCTTGGATGTTGTCTGCCTTATTGTTTACGACAGACAAACGCTTTTGGACATTAGTTCTACAATCACACATCGAAAACCGGACTTCAAATTCCTTAATGCCGACCGCTGTTTACAAACACGCCGGCGGAGCCCTTTGTCTGTGCTGCTCGGCCGCGGAAACGCCAGAAGGAAAAGAGGAAAACGAGCCGGCGTTCTCATCAGAGTAAGACGTCGTGCAAATCGACCCCGCTACCCAGTATACTACTGGCAAATGTTCAGTCTCTGGACAACAAACTCTGCGAGCTGAGAGCGGATCTCTTTCCAACGAGAGACGAGGGACTGCTGCGTTATGTGCCTTACAGAAACCTGGCTGTCTACGGAGATTCCAGACTCGGCCATCGAAATCACGGGCTTTTCCGTGCACCGAGCGGACAGAGCGAAAGACCTCTCTGGTAAAAGCAGAGGTGGTGGTGTATGTTTTATGATCAACAAATCATGGTGTGATCAGAGGAACGTACATTTCATCAAGTCTTTTTGCTCTCCTGATCTGGAATATCTCATGCTTCTGTGTCGACCATTCTGGCTGCCGAGGGAATTCACAGCGGTTATCATCACAGCTGTGTACATCCCCCGCAAGCCGACACAGACCGGGCACTCAGGGAACTGTATGGGTGTATAAGTGAGCAGGAAACCGCGCACCCTGAGGCTGCGTTCATTGTTGCCGGGGACTTTAACAAAGCCAACTTCAAAGCAATCGCCCCAAAATACCACCAACACATAAAGTTCAACACACGAGGGGACCGGGTTTTGGATCATTGTTACTCTCCCTTCCGGAAGGCTACAAATCCCTCCCCGCCCCCATTTGGCAAATCGGACCATTCTTCCGTTCTGCTTCTGCCCGCTTACAGGCAGAAACTGAAACAGGAAGCACCCACCCTCAGAACGATCCAGTGCTGGTCGGACCAATCAGACTCTGCGCTACAAGACTGTTTTGATCACGCGGACTGGGAGATGTTCGGTCCGCCTCTGATGACGACATCGAGGTTTACGCTGACAGCGTAACGTGTTTCATCAGGAAGTGCGTAGAGGACGTTGTTCCGACCAAAACTATATGGATATACCCCAACCAGAAACCATGGGTTAACTGGCGATGTTCGCGCGGCACTCACTGCGCGGACCTCCGCTTTAATTCTCCTAACACGGAGGAGCGTAAACAAGCCAGTTATGCCCTCCGTAACACTATCAGTGCAGCTAAGCGCCAGTACAGGCACAAACTTGAAAGTCAGTTCAACACCACTGACTCCAGAAGTATGTGGCAGGGAATTAACACAATCATGGACTACAAGCGGAATAAAGTCTCCGCCATGAACACCGCTGCATCTCTCCGGACGAACTTAATACATTTTATGCTCGTTTTGAGGACAGTAACACCGCCCTCGCGGAGAGTGCACTCGCGACTGACGCTACAGAGGTTGATTCACTCTCCGTCTCTGTTGTGGATGTAACCCGATCATTCCGACGGGTGAACATCCGTAAAGCCGCGGGTCCAGACGGCATTCCGGGCAGCGTCATCAGAGCGTCGCGCGAATCAACTGGCTGGTGTTTTTACGGACATTTTCAATCTGTCCCTCTCCCTGTCTGTAGTCCCCACATGCTTCAAAACATCAACCATTGTGCCTGTACCGAAGCAAGCTATAATCACATGCTTAAATGACTGGCGTCCTGTTGCTCTGACCCCCATCATCAGCAAATGCTTCGAGAGGTTAATCAGAGATCACATCTGCTCTGTTCTGCCCCCTCTTTGGACCCATTGCAGTTTGCCTACCGCAACAACCGCTCCACTGATGATGCCATTGCATCTACAATACACACTGCTCTCTCCCACCTGGAAAAAGGAACACATATGTGAGAATGCTGTTTGTAGACTACAGCTCAGCATTCAACACCATAGTGCCCTCCAAGCTTGATGAGAAACTCCGGGCTCTGGGCTTAAACAGCTCGCTGTGCAGCTGGATCCTGGATTTCCTGTCAGGCAGACGTCAGGTGGTTAGAATGGGCAGCAACACCTCCTCATCACTGACCCTCAACACTGGAGCCCCGCAGGGCTGTGTTCTCAGCCCACTCCTGTATTCCCTGTACACACATGACTGTGTGGCAACACATAGCTCCAATGCCATCATTAAGTTTGCTGACGATACGACGGTGGTAGGTCTGATCACTGACAATGATGAAAGAGCCTACAGAGAGGAGGTGCACACTCTGACACGCTGGTGTCAGGAGCACAACCTCTCCCTCAACGTCAGTAAAACCAAGGAGCTTGTTGTGGACTTCAGGAAGAAAGACGGAGAACACAGCCCCATCACCATTAATGGAGCACCGGTGGAGAGAGTCAGCAGCTTCAAGTTCCTCGGTGTCCACATTACTGAGGAACTCACATGGTCCGTCCACACTGAGGCCATTGTGAAGAAGGCTCACCAGCGCCTCTTCTTCCTGAGACGGCTGAGGAAGTTTGGAATGAACCACCACATCCTCACACGGTTCTACACCAGCACTGTAGAGAGCATCCTGACTGGCTGCATCACCGCCTGGTACGGCAATAGCACCGCGCACAACTGCAAAGCCCTGCAAAGGGTGGTGCGAACTGCCAGGAACATCATCGGAGGTGAGCTTCCCTCCCTCCAGGACATATACACCAGGCGGTGTGTGAAAAAAGCTCGGAGGATCATCAGAGACTCCAGTCACCCAAGTCATGGGCTGTTCTCACTGCTACCATCAGGCAGGCGGTATCGCAGCATCAGGACCCGCACCAGCCGACTACATGATAGCTTTTTCCCCAAGCAATCAGACTGTTGAACTCTTGATCTATCAGGATCAATAATTAGCACTGCACTTTATTCAGCTATAATCTCACACTGGACTGTCAACATATTCTCCTCAATACAACTGCTATATATATATATACACATATATATTTCATATACTCCCACTTATTGTATTGTATTGTATATTCTGTTCTATATTCTGCATTGTATATAATTATTGTGTTGTGTAAGTATGTGTACATCTGATTTGTAAATTGTTTTGTGTAAGTATGTGTACATTTGATATGTAAATTGTTTTGTGTAAGTATGTTGTTTATTGTAATTGGTATATGTCTCGTCACTGTCATGACTGCTATGTTGCTCGGAACTGCACACAAGAATTTCACCTACTGTTGCACTTGTGTACATGGTAGTGTGACAATAAAGTGATTTGATTTGATTTGATTTTGAACACCAGCAAACACCAAAAACACCAGCAAACACCAAAAAACACCAACATACACCAACAAGTGTTTAGCATGTACAGACATGTTTTCTGGGAACTTATTCATACAGAAAGAGAGCAAACAAACAAACAATATTTTACACATTAGGTTTGTCCACAAAATGTGGGTAAAGTTAATATTTTATATTATTGCAGATCTGCATTTAGTTCAGTGTTTTTAATTCCTGTGTGATTTGGCGGCATTTGAGAAATAAAGGATCTGTGTTGAAAGATCTCTTCAGTCAAATGAATCTCCGCCCGTGTTATTTGCTTTTACATGTCATCCACAAAATCTGCTGAACCCATTTTCTTCTCTTATATTTAGAATGAACAAGTTCACTACAAAACATCGTATTAATCGTGACTGGAAATTGTCCGTCATTAAAAACAATAACGTATAATTGCATTATTCTTTTGTGTGTTTCATTATTACTCTTTTAACACACGTCTTTGCAGTAGTATCAGTGTCATCATAAATGACAATAACAGAGTGTAATCGCCGCATATAAAACAGTTTCTACTGCATATATATGACTTTAAATCATCATCGACTGGTTAAAACCGCTTCTTTTACTGACCTCATGTGAACTGTACTCATAGATTGATAACGTCATTAATGACACATTTTAATGTCGTATTAAGGTTTTACATGATGAGACCACAATTTAAATAGTTTTTGATAAACACAGCCGTTGAAGCTGTTGTTTTATCCGTGTCAAAGAAGAAAAGTACACATCCATCAGAATTAATGGTGTTCTAACAGATTTTTGATTTTGGAGCAGCCTTTTCAAGGGACGACCCGGCATTTTTAGCAGGACAACTTCAAAGCACATACTGGCCAAATAAGCAGAGAGTGCGGGTGCTAGATTGGCCTGCCTGCAGTCCTGACCATCTTCTCTTGAGAATGTGTGGCACATTATGAAGCTCACCACACTGCAAAAAGTGACAATTGTGCAGCTGAAGACATGCATAATGGATGAATGGGGAAAATTCCACTTTTTAAACTTAAACTTAATAAACAAAACAAAGTAATAGTGATGTTTCACAGTGGTAAACACTTGACTGTCCCATATTTTTTGGAGTGTGTTTAAAGCTGAGCTTAATGAGAAACTGTTTATTTTGTCTGATAATGATTGTAATTTGTGTTTGGTGTCACAGGTTGGAATCATGTCACTTTTCTTCTGATGGTTCTGCTGTTTCATCCATGGAAGATACGACCCCATCCGGAGGCTCTCTGTCAGCCAATCGGGATCTGGGCTTCTGGTGCCCCCTTCAGCTGAAGACTCGCCCCGGTCAGGGCGGCTCTTTTCTCGGGGCTCAAGACTGCGCCCCACCATGTGACAACATGTACCTCAAACCGCAGGAAGTTCTCTTGGCGAAGACTTTCATCGGCGTGAGCTCCATCGTGTGCTTGTGTGCGACTCTCTTCACATTTCTAACCTTCCTCATCGACGTGAAACGATTCCGCTACCCCGAGAGGCCGATCATCTTCTACGCGGTCTGCTACAGTTTTGTCTCTCTCATCTATTTCGTCGGTTTTCTGTTGGGTAACGAGGCCGCGTGCAACAAGCCGAATCTGCCGGGGCGTGTGTCGACGGTCGTGTTGGGCGCTCAGAGCCGCAGCTGCTCACTGCTCTTCATGTTGCTGTATTTCTTTTCCACTGCTGGAATGGTTTGGTGGGTCATTTTGACCATCACGTGGTTTCTGGCCGCAGGACTCAAGTGGAGCTGTGAAGCAATCGAGAAGAAGGCCGTATGGTTTCACGGAGTTGCCTGGGGTCTCCCGGGCGCCCTCACCATCGTGCTGCTGATGCTGAATAAGGTGGAAGGAGACAGCATCAGCGGCGTGTGTTTCATCGGCTTGTACGACCTCACAGCGTTGCGTTGGTTTGTTGTGGCTCCACTGGCAGCGGGCGTGTTGTCCGGCCTCTCTCTGCTGCTCGCCGGAATCGTGTCTCTGAATCGCGTACGGCAGGTTATACAACATGATGAACAGAACCAGGAGAAGCTAAAGAAGTTCATGATCCGTATCGGAGTCTTCAGCGGCCTGTACCTGCTTCCTCTGCTGGCGCTGCTCGGATGCTACCTGTATGAACAATCCCACCGCAGCGCCTGGGAGCAAACGTGGATCAACGATCGTTGTCAGGAATACAGCATCCCCTGCTACTACAGCGTAAGACACCAAACCCAGTGCCGTATCTCGCTGGTGCCCATCTGGTCATTTGCTGATGTTATGTATTGTTTGTTTTGTAGAGTGTTGATGTGGACCGGCCTGAGCTCGCTCTGTTTCTGATGAAATATCTGATGACGCTGGTTGTGGGAATATCTGCTGTGTTTTGGGTCAGCAGTAAGAAAACCTGCTCCGAATGGGCCTCCTTCTTCAACAGAACTCGCAAAAAAGAGTGAGACCACTTAATATATCATTTCTGAATTCGCCCTGATGGATCATATCACTTGTATGATTGTTTCTGTGTTCCTGTATTTTAAAAATATGTGACCGTGGATTCAACTACAGACTTCCTGGTGTTTTCTTTATCATGACATCTAATACTATTAACCATAATAAACTAATCAAAATACATTTTTAAAATACAAATATAGGTGAGGAAGAACATTTAAAAGATCTGTGTGTTTAGACGTAATGAATGTGCGTAAAGTGTGTTGTTGTGTTCTTCAGTCCCATCAGCGAGAGTCGACGTGTTCTGCAGGAGTCCTGCGAGTTCTTCCTGAAACACAACAGTCGTGTGTCCAAGCATTACAAACCCTCTTCTCATAAACTCAAGGTCATTTCTAAGTCCATGGGCACCAGCACAGGCATTCAAACCCCTGTCACTAGTAACCATGACAACACTCCGGTCTCCACGGCAGTCAGCAACCACAACATTCCAAGCCAGCCTGTTTCCAGGACGCAGAGAGACCCGCCGCCGCCGGCAGAGAGACGCAGTAAAGCGGGTAGTTCCAGTCGCATCAGCAGCCGCGCCGAAAGCCTCCGCAGGTGTGTTTATGAAAAATTAGTTTAACTATTCACTGTTACGCTGATGCTGCAGCACACAATGTTCATCTTGATGGTATTCATTTGATCAGTATGTGTGTTCCCAAAGTGTGCCAGTTGAGCTACAGCAGTGTTTTACGATCCTGGTCCACGTTCTTTATGTCTTCCTAATCAAAAACATTGAGTTTAACCGATTGGCCGGTGAGTTGAGGCTCCATGTTGTTTAGAGCGTTGGGGAAACTCCAGGACCAGGATTGAGAAACACTGAGCTAAAGGATCACTAACTGAACAGGTGCACGTAAACAATGATATTGTATTTAACATTGATGTTCTGCTTTAAAGTTAAGCCCCATCGACAGCGTGCGCTGGAAGAAATGTGAAAATACACATATGTGACGTGATGTTATTATTCATATAGCACAGAGCAAACTCCACCCACAGGAATGACATCACTAATGCATCACCAGAAGTTCAAAAGAATGATTTATCCACTTCAGCACACATTTAACTGAAGAAATAACACACCGTAAAATCCCCAGTGTTAAATGAACACCCCTCGTGTCTCCACGAGTCCACCAGAGTTCAATCTACTCTCTGAGTGATGACACCTGCGGTTAACAAGAAGAGTATCGACTTGATCTCATCGTCTGTAGATTGAACACTGGTGGACTCGTGGAGACACAAGAGGTGTTCATTAAACACTTTGTACATTTCTACTTTAATCGCTGCAGAATGTCTCGCCTCACACACTTCCATTAAAAGTGCTTTACAGTAACTGGAGTTGTTGTTCAGGGGCGAGTTAAAGTATTATCTGTGATAATATTTATATATATATAATATAATTGACTCATGATTGTTCTTTCATTATGTTTATTATTTCATAAAGCCTGAAGAGATGAGAGCAGTCGTGTGAAATGTGTTTAATGATTTAATGCTCTTGTTTTGATGCTGTTTGAAGGATGACCCCAAAAGATGATGTGCTGCAGTCTGCCCACAGCGCCAACTCGGTGAAATGTCAGGTGGGCATGGTGTCTGAATCGAGGTGAGACAGACACAGTTGCAGCCCAATCCTCCCGTCCCCCTGTGCGGTTTCTCAGTATATACAGATCCTCACCGTCAGCTGTAGAATATGGGGCATGCAGCGGAAGTGACAGATGATCCGTTCAGGGAAAGAATTGCACATCTGTGACTGGAATAGTCCAAACACTGTCTTCTGACCGGAATCAATGAACTAAAACATCAGATTTCTTTAATCATCTCTTAAAGAAGAGGGGTTTCTGCCGAATGTGTACATGTGTGCTAACTGCACCCCCAAAGAACACACCACAAACACAAACACAAACACACACACACACACACATATATATATTACAGATACAAGCTTTCTCTGACCTGAAGTAAAACTTCATTAAATCTTTATGAAATGATTAATATTATGTCAGTATTTTAGATTCTTTGGACGTGTCTTTTGGTCTTAAGTGTGTTTTCTGCACAGTTAAATATGTTTGTTTTCACGTTTATATTTTAATGCTGGTTGTGTAAATGTTTATTTACAAACAGATTTAAAGGGAAAGACTCGGTGTATTCCTCTGTCATATGGAGAAGGTTAAAGGTCGTCAGGTTTGGTCTATGATGTACTGCTGTAAATCTGAATGTCATTTCACCTGAAGATGATTTTGGGCTCTCGGGCACCTGATTCTTCCCCGTTCTTCCATGAAATCATATAAATAAAGATTAAATTAACTCTTGTGTTTTAGTGTATAATATTCCCACAGACACACATATAATAAACAGGAGTGTCTTTATGTCACGTTTTACCTTATTAATTCCTGAATCACACACCACACACACCCACACACATATAACATACACACACACACACACACACATACACACACACACATACACACACACATAACACACACACACACACCACATATAACATACACACCCACACACACATACCACACACACACATAACATACACACCCACACACACATAACATACACACACACACACACACATAACATACACACACTTATATAACATACACACACACACACATATAACATACACACATATAACATACACAAACATTTTTGGAATTGCCAGTATTTCCATTGGAGGCAAGATCTACTTCCAGGTATTAGATGAATACAACACTGGACAGCCTTACAAGACCACTCTATGTAATGAGAAGTGAACTGGGTAGTTACATTTGGAAGAAGACTTTTTGGAAATATACATAAAAAAAATCTAGCAGTAACCATGTGTTAGTGAGAAGGACTTTTTGGAAGCTAGACATGATTATTGGAATTGCCAGTATTTCCATTGGAGGCAAGATCTACTTCCAGGTATTAGATCAATACAACACTGGACAGCCTTAGGGCGGGGTTAGGTGTGGGGGCAGGGTTAAGTGGTTAGGTATGGGGGCAGGGTTAAGTGGTTAGGGTTAGGGGCGGGGTTAGATTTAGGGGCAGTCAAGTGGTTAAGGTTAGGGGCAGGGTTAAGTGGTTAGGGTTAGGTATGGGGACAGGGTTAAGTGGTTAGGGTTAGGGAATAAATAATCCAAGGTCCGGACCTGAGGTCCGAACCTGGCTGTGCACAGTCCATCCGTCCACTGACCGCTCCAAGTAGACAAGGAAAAGACCAAGGCCACGGACACATCCTCCTCTCCTACTCAAAACTATTTCCAAGGTCTGACCCACTGACAACCACCACCAAACCAAGAGCCCATCAGTACTCAGACACAATATATTCCCTGAAATATACCACAATAATAATAATATGGTCATAAGAGTGTAAGGCTAAAACCAAACAGGTTGTTCCAAAAACGGGCTGCGTGGCCACATAGGGGGTTAGAAGTCTAGGGGCTGTCGCTTGGAGAGCTGTGTGACCCTGGGTTAGGGTTAGGTTAGGGAATAAATGTTAGGGTTAGATTAGGTTGGGGTTAGAGTTAGGTTAGGTTAAAGCCAAGCGGGTTGTTCTAGCAACGGGCTGTGTGGCCCCATAGGGGGCTCGAAGCCTAGGGGCTGTCGCATGGAGGGCTGTGTGACCCTGGGTCTAGTGGTCTAGGGTACTAGAGGGTAGGGCTCAGGGCTTGGGTAGTGGTTGCGTTCGGCCAGGTGAATTGCCAGAGGGTACCAATGGTAGGGTTAGGAAAGGTGTGAGTGTGGAATTAGCATAAATAAGTGTCCCAGTTTTTAAATGGATGGGGGGTAGCAACTGAGCAAGAGGAGGAACTGTCGACACAAACCTACGTCTCATTGAGTCCTCTCGGATATAAGGCATCCAGATGTTTGATCCAAACTCTCTCGGCCCACAACCGTTCTCTAAGGGACCAAAGTGGATTTGTCTGGAGCCCTGAGATCCAAAGGGACTCAAGGCCGTGTACCAAGAAGTGCTGTACCAGGTGTCTACGCTTCTCAATCTTGTGTAAGATATTGTGTGCATGTTGGTAGGCTCTGACGCGCACTTCATTCTTTGTCTGGCCCACATATTGTTTTCGGCACTTGAGACAGTAAATGAGGTAAACACAATTGGTACATCCATGGGACAGGGGATGAGACAACTTAAAAATCTGGCCACTGAATCTGTTCCTCACCCATCTCAGAGGAAAGAAGTATTTGCACTTACCCACTCGGCCCTTGGGTGAAGGTGCAGAGAGTTTGCTCTTCACCAACATATCCAGGACGTTTTCGTTCCGCCTATAGGCCGCAATTGGTTTGTGGTGTTGCAAATACTTCGTGGGTGTGAGAAAGTTCCGAAAATTAGATCTGATGGCCCGATTGAGTTGTTCACTGAGATTCGAGAAATGCGACACCATCGGAATGATCTTATCTCTCGGTGTTATATCAGTCAAAGGCAGGGGTTTGGGTTTATCAAAGGTCCTGAGAATTTTTCTTAAAAAAGATAGAGAGTAACCGCGTTGTCTTAAAGCTGTGAAAAGAGTTTTTGTTGCCGAGAAGAAAAATGTCTGTTCTTGAACCGAAGTAATTGAGATTTTACAATACCACAAAATGTGTGTTTGGGGTGGAAACTGTGCTTATGCAAAAGTGCGTGAGTATCTGTCTCCTTAAAATAAACCCTGAAATCCAACCTGCCAGTAGAAGGGAAGTTAGGCCTATTGTATGACACAACATCTAATATATTGACCTCCGACTGATGAACTGTGAACTTGATTTTAATAGAGGTCTGGTGTGCATTCAAGTGCTCAGTGAAAGCGATGAAATCCTCCATCGAATGAGTCCAGACACCCCAGATATCGTCGAGAAACCTATAGTACGCAAAAGGCTTTATCGGTGCCGAGTCTAGTGCTGACTCTTCCCAGTCTGCCATGAATATGTTTGCGTATGAGGGGGCAAATTTTTTACCCATAGCTGTACCTTTGGTTTGCAGATAAAATTTGGAGTCAAATTCAAAATAATTTTTCGTTAGATTTATTTCCAATAGTTTTAGAATGTATTCATCTGGTCTGTTTGAGTCAGGAAATTTAAGCATGAATTTTTTTATGGCTTCAAGGCCCACCGTTGTCTCAATATTTGTGTATAAACTGTCTATATCTATTGTGAAGAGAAGGGCACTTGAAGGAATTTCTAATTTTCCAATTTTTGCTATGAAATCATACGTGTCTTTTAGATAACTCGGGTGTCTGGTGGAGAGTGGGTTGAGAAAGTGTTCTAAAAATTCTGCAATAAAATACGTTTCGCTGTTACAGTCAGATACAATGGGTCTTCCGGGGGGCACTTGAAATGGTATGCTCCAGTTTTTGGGATCTTTATATATCTTTGGGAGTAGGTAAAATCTTCTAGGTCTAGGTGGTCCATCCCCTGTTAAATATTTTTTCTGCGAACCATCTATGATTTTTTTTAAACACATTTCCTGTACTTCTCCTGTACTTCACTGATGGTTTGAGGATATATCGGTTCAAGTGGTCGATAATGTTTGCTAACAGCTAATTGTCTCTGTCCCTCCCAGATGTACTGGTCTCTGTCAAGAATAACTGCTGCATTCCCTTTGTCCGCAGGCTTAATAACAATATTTGTATTTTTTTTGTAGTTCTCTCAATGCTTTAATTTCACCAGTCGTCAAATTCTTGGTTTCTTCAACACCCCAATTTAAGTGTTTGTAAGCATTAGGGTTAGGGGTTAGGGTTGGGGTTAGGTGCAGGAAAAATGGTTTTAATTTTTATGTGCCGGGAAAAGAATATAATATATTATTTTCTTCCTTTAGGTAATACTGGCTCACGATTCTGGTTTATTTTGTATTTTTTTCTTTCTCCATAAACAATGTACCCAGTGAGAGAGAGAGAGAGAGAGAGAGAGAGAGAGAGAGAGAGAGACCTCCTCTTAATACCCCACTCTTGAAGGTTATATATTGCTTTTTTTTTAAATTTCTCCTATTTTTTTAAAAAAACCAACATTGGAGACATGCATACTGGAATCCCTCTCCCTATTAACCCATTCTGCCCCTCCAAATATCTTCATGTTACCCTTTTTGAATCCCCTTCACCCCCTCCCCTCCTGGTTAGGGGATTCACCTGGTCCGGTGCAGTAATCAGTTCATCCCCGTGGCCGGTCCACCTCGCGTGTCGCCCTTGGTGGTTCTTCAGTTCAACCTTCACCACTGATGGCATAGCCCACTTAGGGATCCACTCTGCCACCATCCCAGGTTTCACCACCCTCCCATCTTCCAATTAGGTTAGGGTTAGTATCCACCCAGTAGGGTTAGGGTCAGCATTAGGGTCCAATAAGGTTAGAGCTAGGTTTTGGGACAGCATTAAGACCCAGTAAGGCTAGGATAGGAGCTGAGATTAGAGACAGCATTAGGGCCCAGTAAAGTTAGGGCTAAAATTTAAGTCAGCATTAGGGTCTAATAAGGTTAGAGTTCGAACTAGATTTTGGGACAGCATTAGGGCCCAGTAAGATTAGGTTTAGAGCTAGGATTAGGGTCAGCTTTGAGGCCCAATTCAGTTGTAGCTAGAGCAAAAGTACGGGTCCATATTGAGGACCAGAGGGGTTAAGGCCAGTTTAAGATTGGGATTTGGTTTCAAAGTCACCCTCTAATTATAGTATTGGATAGATCTATTAATAGAGACATGGATATTAATCTTGTATAACAGGGGTTTTATATTCTTGTCAAGTCATTTTATGACAATAGGGTTAAGATTAATAGGCGCCAACACCCCCATATGTATAAATAATATAGATATAGATATATTATATATTTCATAAATATATTTATTAAAGTGAATAAATATACAGAACTAAAACCAGAGAGATTGCCGCTGTCAAATAAAAACCTCTTAAGTGCTATACATTTAAAAAACCCAAATTCTAATCAGTGCTCACAATCAAGTTCAAAAGGATTTTATAAAGAAAATAAAAGTTAATGGTATCGAGCCCCATAAGTGCTATTCTTCATATAAGTGCTCAAAATCAATCAAAATCAACCCATATCCAAATTTATTAAAGGACACAACCACACATATAAAAAAAGTTGGTTTTTATTCAATACCGGTCACTCCCCTATACACATATATATATATATATATATATATATATATATATATATATATATATATATATAAATATATTTGTTTTAAATTTGATATATTATCCCTATCTATCCCCCCACAAAAAAAACATGTAAACACATATACAACCCCATTTTTCCTCCCATCTCCCTAAAAAAATGTCCCCTATTTTCAAAGTGTACTTTTCCCCCGATCGAAATCAAGCATTTAGCCCCCCTGGAAATTGGGTTCCCAATCTATTAATCCACATCCATTCTGATCTACGTCTCTGTTGAGTGGACCATTGAGGATTACTTTGCAGACCTGCAATTTGAAGGTTTTGTATTCCATGCTGTTTAAAATGAAGGACTAATTGTGTATTACAGTTATTCTTTTTAATGTTATACACATGTTGTTTTATTCTAATTTCCATAGAATATTTTGTTTCTCCTACATATTTTTGGTTACACCGTTTACATGAAATAAGATACACCAAATTTTTGGTGTATAAAGTAATATCGTCTGCAATTGGATATCCCTCTTTTTTAACTCTCAGATACTTCAGCGTCCCGTGAAAATCAGCATAATTCATGTTGGGTGTCCGAGCCCGAGGTCTATATGAATCAGAGTTGAATTTTGATCTCACCAGCATACCTTTCAGATTTGTATTTTTCTTGTATGCCGAGACCATCTTCAGTCCTTGTAGTGGCTCATGTATTTGTTGGGTCTTATTAAACTCTTCCTTAATTCTGTTATTCAATATCATCGCTGGGCCCGAGAAAGTGGTTATCAATGGGAGAACTTCCTCTGGGTCTGGCCCCACGCGGTCATTGCCCCCCCCTAGTTATCTCCAACAAGGTGGAAGATTTAATAGATCTAAGAAATCTTTTTGAATATCCCCTCCTTCTGAGAGCTTGAAATAATACTATGATACTCTCCTCAAAGTGTTGCTTTTGGGAGCAAATTCTATGAAATCGGATAATTTGTGATTTGATCAATCCCTTAAAGGTGTGTTTTGGATGGAAACTCCTCTTATGTAGCAAGGTATGTGTGTCCGTGGGTTTGAAATATATTTTGGTCTGTAGTATTTTGTTCCCATTATCAAGAGGTACAAAGAATGTTGTTGTATCCAAAAAGGTGACCTCCTTGAAACTCCTCATATGTTTAATTTTAATATGTGAGTGATGTGTATTAGCCAATTGGATAAACTCATCGAAGAGGGCTGCCCCGTGGTGCCAGACTCCAAAGACATCATCCAAAAATCTGTAATAGATTAAGGTAAGTATTTACACTTTTCAAAGAGAGTACTCTCCCATTCTGCCATATAAATGTTAGCATAAGATGGAGCAAACTTCTTCCCCATGGCTGTACCCTGTATTTGTAGATACATTTTCTCATTAAACTGAAAATAATTTCTGGTTAGACTGATCTCAAGAAGCTGAAGTATCTGTTCATTTGGCCTATTAGGGTCAGGATGTCTTTCAAGACATGTCCGTACTGCTTGTAATCCCAGTTCTGTATTGATATTTGTATAAAGACTCTCTACATCAATCGTGAACATGAATGCCTCCATAGGGATTGTATCCTTTTTTATCTTTAAAATGTAGTCATATGTATCTTTTAAATAACTCCCATGAATTTGTGAGACTGGGTTTAAAAAATGGTCAATATATTGAGAAATATTATAGGACTCACTCCCACAATCGGACACAATGGGTCTCCCCTTAGGAACCTCATAAGGGACCGTCCACAATTCTGGATTCACATGGATTTTAGGTAACAGATAGAGTTGTCGGGGCCTTGGTTGGTCTGGACCCATAAGAAATTGTACCCGTTTCCCATTTATAAACCCTTTCTCCTTAAGTGTTTTTAAAATTAGTAGAATCTGCTTCTGCGTCTCTTTTTGTAAAGAGTGTGGTAAGGAGATGTAATGATTTTCATTTTCTAATTGCCTTCTAGCCTCACATAAATATTGATGTTTGTCCATGATTACTATATTGGAACCCTTATCTGCTGGTTTTATAATTATTTCTTTGCATGTTTGTAACGGTTTCACTGCCTTCCTCTCCCCTAATGTTAAATTATCCTTATCCTTTGTGCGTTGGATTGTTCCAGCTATTCTATTATTGGCTAATATAAATTTTTGAATGGGTTTATTTATTTTTCCTAATTTAGGCTCCCAAATTGAAGTATTTATAAACAATTGAGGTTTTGTTATTCCTTTATATTCAAAATAGTCCAAAAGTTTCAATTTTCTATTGAAGGCATGAACATCCCTTCCAAGGGCCATTGGGTCCATCCCTCTTGGTGTGGGAATAAAAGTTAATCCTTTGTTTAAAACCTGTTCTTGCTCTAATGTAAGTATGAAGGTTTTGGACAAATTGATTATAGTGTTGGTGTGCTTGTATTTAGAAGACTTGCACTTCACCTCCCCTAGAAGTTTAATTGGTCCAGCCAATAATTAAAGAGTTGTTCTGCCGTATGTGGCGTCCAGTGGACTAAATCCTTCAGGTCCACCTTAAATCTAAATGGATGTAGGTCATTGAGGCTAGTACCATGAGCAGATATATAATTATTTAAAATCTTTAAATTATCTTGTTGCCCTTGGGGCAACAGATCAGAAAAGTTTATCAGGGGTGTATAGATCGTGGCGTTGGGAAACATACTTGCCGCTACACTCCACAGTCCTTGTAGTTGCTTAATTGCAGTTTTCTGTGGGTGTTGTTCTTTATTATTAATCCCTAAGGCTAAAATCACTTTTGCTACCTCCAAATTTGGGGACATTTTCTCCAGGATTCTTGTTAAATGTAAAAAAGTTGCTCCTGGAAAGCTGTCAATTTGTATATCATTGTGTTTATACGGTGGCACCCTGGACAGATTGGAGTCCCCATTATCAAAATGGGTTTTTTTTACTACTAATATCCAGTCTATCGCTTTTCTATTTGTATTGCAGTGTCTAATCGGTGTGTGGATCGGCCGTGTATTCGGAAGACTGTCCCTCCCCTTGGGGTTTAGGACTTCTATCCCCTGGCATGGAGTGAGTTCCCCCGCTGCTATAATTTCATGTGGAGCAAGGATGGGATCAGTTTGGGCCATCAAAATGGGATTTATCCCTTGTGGAGGGCCAATCATCATCTTTTTCATTTCTCCCTCTATTACAGCGGTTTTCCTCACTCCAGAACCAGGTCCCGAATCTGAAATCATCTCTATAGTTAGATCTTCAAAAGGTTGTACACTCCCATTGTTAAACATCTTTCTATTTTTATGTTGTGTTTCATTACCTAATGTTTTTTGTCCTGGTGCTCCCTCTTGTTCTCTCAGAACCTGTACCTCAATCCTCATCTGTCCTTTTCTAGAGTTTTCCCTTTCTGTTAAATTGGCCGAGGTAGGAAGTTCTGACAGGGGAGAGTGGACCATCTGTAGATTTGATTCTAAGTTTAAAATACTGACAATCTGTCCATGTGCCAATTTAATTGTATCTGGCAGAAGTTTTCCCTTAAATCTGTTTTTCACCCATTTTAAAGCCCTGTCCCATTCTTGTTGTTCCCATCGTTCTATTTTACCCTGTAGTTCTCTTTTTACCCCGTGTAATGTTCTCTTAAAATTAACATATTCTGTTTCATCCAATTTTGTGTATTTTCAGAAACCCTTGTTGCTGTTGAGACATTAGGGCAAGATGGTTTAATAAACTGTGTAAGTTTACCGACCTGTCTCAACATACCCAAGGGGAAACTGTTTGTCTCAATTGATTTGTTAATTATCTGCTCATGATGAGTAGCTTGAACCCACTTAAAATAATTCTTGATTAATTGTTTATCTAAAGTTTTATTTAAATCTATACCATTTTGTAATGGCTGCTCTGTTGACCTCCCTTCCTCCCCCTCATCACTCCCCAATACCGAAAATCTATTACTCAAAACAATCATGCTAAAAACACTTCCAATGAAAGCAGAATGGTGTTATACCCAACTTGGGTCTTACCCTTGGAGTATCTTCTAGGTTCTTGATAGGTAGTTCTCTTGGAGGAAGAATTGTTTGGTAGAATCCACTGTGGAGCTGGATAGGTAGTTCTCTTGGAGGAAGAATTGTTTGGTAGAATCCAATGTGGAGAGTCCCACCCTGGAAGACTCTCAAAGAATCAATTTCTCCCCCAAACCGTTGTAAGTGTTTAGAAAACACAGGCCTAATCTCCTGGAAAATGCCCCACCAAGGTCTCCACATCAGGCCTTTTCCCCTTTTGACTATATCCTCGTTGGGTTTTCTACTCCATTCTCCTCTCAATGAAAATGTAAAAACACTACAAACTTTATTTCAATATTAAAAACAAATTTAAAAAGTATTAAAGTCCAATCTAGATCAACCTCTTGTGAAGTGATGAGGTCAGTCCTGACGTTTCGCTTGTGCAGCTTTCTCAAAGGACACATTCAGTGGAGGGCCAGAGCAGCCATTTTATAGAATACCATAGGTCATGTGACCCTCACAATCACCTGATCCATCTCAATCCAATTTTCACCTCCCTCATTCCTCAATCAATCGTACTTTAACTCAGAATCGTGGCTCTGATTGGGTTAGGTGCAGGAAAAATGGTTTTAATTTTTATGTGCCGGGAAAAGAATATAATATATTATTTTCTTCCTTTAGGTAATACTGGCTCACGATTCTGGTTTATTTTGTATTTTTTTCTTTCTCCATAAACAATGTACCCAGTGAGAGAGAGAGCGAGAGAGAGAGAGAGAGAGAGAGAGAGAGAGAGAGAGAGAGACACCTCCTCTTAATACCCCACTCTTGAAGGTTATATATTGCTTTTTTAAATTTCTCCTA
>NC_068289.1:47495204-47519117 GCF_025860055.1 Xyrauchen texanus | reverse complement strand
TGAGGTGCTTTTCTGCTGTGGTTATCTGAGTTACCATAGCCTTTCTGTCAGCTCCAACCAGTCTGGACTTTCTCCGTTGACCTCTCTCATTTCCGTCTGCAGAACTGACGCTCACTGGATGTTTTTTGATTTTGGCACCATTCTGAATAAACTCTAGAGACTGTTGTGTGTGAAAATCCCAGAAGATCAGCATTTACATATACTCAAACCTGCCTGTCTGGCACCAATAATCATGCCATGGTCGAAATTCATTAAGATAAAAAAATATTCCCCATTCTGATGTTTGATGTGAACATTAAATAAAGCTCCTGAGCCGTATCTGCACGATATTATGCATTGCACTGTTGCCACACAATTGCTGGATTAGATAATCGCATAAATTAGGTGTACAGGTGTTGCTAATAAAGTGCTCAATGAGTGTATTTGTGTGTGTGCCATTTATGTATTAATTTTCAATATAAAGCCTTTGTATAGAGTACAGTTTTACAGTGGCCCTTGTTCCGGAAGCATTTTTCCCATTCATTTTCTTAAAAGGGATTAAACATTTTTTTCAATAAAGGTAAAGTTCTAATCCATGAACCAAACTAACCAGCTCTGAGATTAATCACAACAGTATAAACTTGTATTTATTTGATAAACTTGTAAACACCCCACTGTTCTTATTTGAATGGTTGTTAAAAGTCAATTTCTCTAAAGATTTTTACTTCTGGGGCCCAAATGTTGTAGTCTATTGATCTAAACCCATAATATTCATCGCAGATGATTGACATTTATATATTTGCTCTTAGCAGAAGCAACTTGCGTAAAGTGCACAAATTTATAATTTCAGAATTGAAACATGAAAACAGGCCAGAAGCAGACTTGCACAGAAACTTCTTGTGACCTCAAGCTTACCAGGCAGCTTGTCAAGCAATACTACACCAATTTTCATTCTAATAATGAATCTTTAAACCGCCGGTATCCCCATTTAAAGATTAACTTCAACCATACCTGCCTTGACTGTGGATGTTAACTTGACACCAAACAAAACCGAAGTGATGCTACAGAATAAGTTACAATTCTGTTCAAACTTCCCTACCTACAGATATTTAAGTAAGGGTGCCTACAACACACTGTGCCAGGGAAAGCTGCAAATCCAAAAGTTGAGAACTCATTGTGGTGCAATGAACTCTGACATGAGCATTGAGAAATTCAGACAGACGAGTCCAGCTGTGCTTTTGGAAAACCAATTCACTGTATTTTTACTTGATTTCAAACTCACATTTTAACAATTGTTTTATGCTTTTTACCAGGAAGGAGCACTCTTGGCAGTGGAGACTATGTTGATCTCCTTGTATGGGTTTTACTCCATTGGTGATGATAATCCTCCAAAGTTGTCCAAATTCAACACATGTATTGTACTGATGAGGGCGAGATTGTCCAGTGACTAGTGTAGTTATATCTACACCTAACACAGATGTTAATTTGATGGACCCAGCAGAACTGCTCAAACGTTCTCCCACAAATGCAGATAAACAAAACAGCAATCTAGCTTTATACAACTTTGCAAAAACCAACTCCTCCTTATCTTCAGAGGATTGGGTAATCAACAGAAGCTTGAGTGATTCTGACAGTATTAATTTCTCATTTACTGCTGACGATGTTGTAATAAACACTACAGCTGTTCTTAACTCCCTAAAGCCTTCTAAGAGTAACATTGCCCATGGTCAAAAGAGTGAAGAAGTATCTGCCTAGAGATGGAGCATGGGCAGGGCCTTCTCAAATCAAATCACAGGAGATTGCCTAGAACCCATAAAACCCCATCTCCCATAAACAAACCAAAACAGTGGAACAACTAAAGTGGGCCTACAAGTAGGGGGCTAGCCCATCCAAGAGGGCTTCCAATGTGATTATGGAGAAAATGACCAAGCTGACAGCCTACAACCTGATCAGCAACAGCTCTGTGCGTCATCCCTCGTCTGCCTTTTCACTGTTTGAGCAAGACACCAGATCGCTCGTCCTCCAAGAGAACCCAAGAGCCAGTCTGCAGGATGTCAAAGCTGCTGTGAGAGAGAGAGAGAGATGGAAAAGCCTCAGGGAGGAAGAGCGAAAGAAGTAAGTTTCCAGATTTCACCCTCGAAGACACCGTTTCCAGTAGTTGTGATTCACTTTCTCTGTGTAGAAAGAGATAAATAGGCCTGCCACTGCCATGTGTAAAATGTCAATTGGAATGCCTTGGACTGGCTTGTTTGTGTTGCTACCCAATGGAAGAAATGTTGCTTATTATATTCCTGTTTTCCATTGTAAAATAGGTATTCTATTTTCCAAAGAATGCCATGCCTTTCAGTGCCCTGCAGTTTCTTATGTGAAAAGCATCTGGTTCATTCTATCTCAGATGAAGTCCATGTCTGACACATTTATTAGTTGTATATAAGCTCTAAGAATAGTCTTTTTTTTATTAAGCTACACTGCTGGTCAAAGGTACTAGGTACTAGGTACAACACCTACTCATTCTTAATAAATGTTAGGTTATAATGCTCTTCTATATTGTTAGATCATTATTTGATAAATTACAGCTGCCATGATCAATAGAAAATGTACAAAAACATTTTTTTGATATAAAATTTCATTTAGTGTCTGCTTTCTGCAGGTGGTAATAGTGTGATGTTATTTGCGCTGGGCAAATAGCAACAAGCTTTCTGAATAAAGTGCAATCTATATTAAACCTAAATTGCATAGAAAGAAGAAGTGTTTGCACTTACAAAATGTGCGTTTACATGCACTATCTTAAGATTAAATTAATAATTATGCTTACTAAGCCGACAATAGCTGGGTTTCCATCTAAATGTTTCGCATTTAAATGCATTTAAAAAAAATTGACAAAAATTCAAATCGTTGCTCGTTTCCATCCACTACGTCATGCGCATTATCTTGAGAGAGCTGCCTTGTCTTGAAGGAGCAGCTAATTTACCTCCTTGCTTTGTGGGAGAATTTTATTTGCAGGATGGCCAGACACACAAAGCTATCACGCACACATAACACGTGAACGAATGGTCAAAACGTGTCATTTTTTTTGCGAGTTTCCAGCACATTGATTCCCATTATATCTAATGCAAATCTCTAGAAAATCCACTTCTTCCTAGCTAATTTTGAGAGTTTATTGAGATTACAAGCATTTCCACTATGGATTTATTATGCACAATTTCTCAATGTGCATAAATATAGTTGGATGGAAACCCAGCTAATGTGTAAGGTAATATAAACACCTTAAATGGCGTTCTTTTATAGGTATAAGGTCATAAATGGTTTTAGCAAAAACCAATTGGCACACCTAGACTATTGTCCATTACCCTCATTTGCACTGCACCTTTATTAGCATTCTTAACCGTGTTTGCGCAAGTGTTGTGTACATGCCTGTTTACGTTTTCACGTCAAACGCAAGGAATGAACCTCATGAAAACAATGGTTCTTAAGTTGTCTTTTTTTTAAATATACAGCTCATTGATCGCCAGCACTATTTTAGAACTGATTGCGCTTGTGTAAACTACATTGTGGGAGGTTAGTAAATAAAATGCATGTTTTTGTGCTGAAATACCACGCGAAAAAGTGGAGCAACTGTTCAAACAATTCACCCCTTAGTTCAGGAACAAAATTCATTTGTAGGCACAATTTGCATTTGTCGACAAAACTAATCGACCAAACAAAAAGAGGTTGTACCTTCCCAAACAAATTGTCTCAATTAGAGGATGCCATGTCAGCATACTTAAATGAATGGAAAGTGCATTTCAGCATTGCTACTGGCACTTATGTAATGTACTGATAAAGTAATCTGTTTGAATCCTGTTGTGCATTACTGATTTCTTTAACTTGAAATAGGCCTTATCAAGTACATTGCCAGTACCTTTTGCTTTTATTCTGGCACATACAGTATATAGTAATATGCACTTCTAAGAAACATTTTTACACGAGTCCATGTAACATGGGTTCATCACATATGGGCACGCTGAGCAAAAGGGCTGAGAGATTGTTGTCATGGATTTTTTGGGGGGAGTGGGGGGTTCATGAGTTTTGCAGGTTGAGCAGGACCCCTACTGTACCCCCAAAACCATGCTTGTTATATTTTGGTTGCAGTGGTCTGATGCAGCAATAAAATGTCTGGCACTGATCCAGGGACTCTATATGAACTTGGTTTACATCCAAAGTGCCCACACCGAGGGAGTATTGCTTTCTTATTGCACAGTTTATGTGCGTTTGATCCTGGTTATGAATTCCAGGCTTATAATGCAAACACTGCTCCCTAAATGGCTTTCATCATGCATTTGCAAAGTGTCCAGAGAGGTTCATCTCAAAAGGGGAGAGCAGTAGCTAAGAGTATAGCATCTAAATTTTCCATGTACTATTTCCTTACTGCTTGTATCACAGTTGTGACTGGAGATGTTATGGCCTGCTTCAGGTCTCAATTAATGCTTTGTAGCTGCAGGTCACAGCTTGCAGGCTGTTTTTTTTATCCATAAAAGGAGTATTTCATTTAAAAATGAAAATTCTGTCATGATATACTCACGCTAATGTGGTTGCAAGCCTTAAAGACTTACTTTCATATGCAGAATTTTATGAATACTCCAGCCCATCATTTCAATGGAATGGCAGTGGATAGTGCATCATTTAAAGCTTAAAAAAAGGACCCAAATGTATCATACAAGTAGTTCATGCAACTAGTCTGTCATATTCCAAGTGTTCTGAAGGAATACAGTTTTGTCAAGAAACAACCGCACATATTTTCATGTGAAAACTTGCTTTGTTTTTAGTTCTTGTGTAAAAACAAGCCACTTTAATGAGCTTCTCTCATTGCGCTCATTAACGGGCAAGGGGCGTCAAGATTTGACAAACCAGAAATACAATGTCCTCAAAGCCACAAGTCTAAAGAAGAATGGAGAATATATCAATATTTCCTAGATTGATAACTTTTATGGACAAAAAGTGCTATTGGATGTTTTTCAATGAACGCTTGTCATGGATAATTGACCCAAGTGTGGCGAACTGGATTCATCTGGCAATCGCATTTCCATAACAAAGGTATGAAGTCCTGTTTTGATATTGCATGTTTTCATTTGTACTCCTGGCACAAATAACTAAATTGCTGTTTCTGGATCTTAATTGCTATCGTGAAACAGAGAACGGATATCAATGTTGAACCCTTAGACCTAATTACATTTATAGACAGTAAATTATATATTAAATGTAAGCAGAGTGACGTCACTACTGTGTGCGGGGTAATTGCGTATCAACAGGTTAACAACCTTTCAAAAAGAACAGAGGGGTGTTTCCAAGTTAATAAAATAAATAAAAGTGTAAACTGTTGTGACTGATCTCAGAGCTGGTGAGTTTGGTTCATGGATTAGAACTTTACCTTTATTGATAATACATTCCTATATATTTACTGTGCATTTTGAGAATAAATGGGTTCAAACTAAAAAAAAAGGTTTCTTTTAAAGTCTTTATATGGAGATAAGATGAAAATAAGGTGCATTTGGAACTGTTCTGAGACCAGTGCAGACAGGCAGCACACTGGAGGTTAAGTAATTCACTAAATAGGGTGCAAGGGAGCATCTTATAGCTTTCAATGCAGCTAAGTGCATTCAATCATAAAATCCCACCAAAAGTTCAGTTTCAGGCTGCAGATGATGTTTGGACCACTCAAGATGTTTGGCAGACATGGGGCAATGATAATCAGTACATACATAATATTTAATGTTAGTACATAGTTGTTAAGGCCATCTAATATAAAGTGTGACTATTAAATCAGCTTTACAGAAAATCAGCTATAATGTCTGTAACGGCTCAAAAACATGAATAACCAACACTACTGGTAACATAAACAATTTGATGGAGAAAAATATCTGACTTTTTAGAGCTTGTTTTTTTTTTTGTCACAACGTAGTCTCGCTGTCCACATTTGTGGACATAGATTTTTAGGAAAGCTTTTTTTTTCTTGTTTATTAGGTGCTACTAGTTTCAAATTAAAAAGGGAAATGGAAAATGCACACTGCAGTCACTCGGGGGTCTCAGGAGGTTAAAGCGAGGCACTATCCACTGCCATTGTGCTAAAAATGGAACCAAAATATTAATTAAAATATGTTTTGTGTTCCGCATAAAAAGAAAGTCGAAAGGGTTTGTTACAACAGTAGGGTTTGTAATTTATGACAGAATTTTTCTTTTTTGGGTGAACTATTCCTTTAAATGTCATGTACAAAGTCTTTTTATACATTCTCACTGTTCAAACTGCAAACTTTAGTCCCAAAGCCCTCAGGTTAAGAACCCATTTCAGTGTACATGGCAGGGAATACCCTCCGGCTTCAACCTTCTGCTCCATTATGAAATCATTTATCTCCCCCATTGGCCTCGTATTGCTTTGCACTTGCTTTCAGCACATTTCATGCCTGCCTTTTGATTGCTGTGGTTCCATCAGCATGTTGATTTGCATCTTTCTCTTTCACCCGAGCTGTATGCTAAGAAACCATACAGCGCATTTGAAAAAGTGCCCGGTCCATTGTACAGTAGCAAGCACCATGCAATGGCACAGCTGTTAATTTGCCAGCCCATCGAGAAACTTCCAGTAGAGGGTCAGGGCCACATATTTTTACAGCCACTCTCCCCCATTCCCTCCTGCTCTATGGCCCCCATCTGGTCACAGGTAGCAGATGTTTTTTTTTATTTCGCCTGTTTCTCCACATTTTTTACTCTTTGATTTACAGCAGTCCACTTAGAATCACAAGAACAAATTAAATCAATGTTCCTTGAGTGAATTGAGAAGTAAATCTGAACAGCAAGTAAAGTATTTAATACCTTATACTTTATATTTTTTAAAGGTTTAGTTCAAACAAAAATAAAATGATCTCATCATTTACTCACCCTCATGCAATCCCAGATGTCTATGACTTTCTTTTTTTCACAGTACACAAACAATATTTTTTGGAATATTATTTCAACTCTGTATGTCCATACATGTGAATGGTGAACAGACATTTCAAGCTCCAAAAATCACATAAAGGCATCATAAAAGTAATCCATTCGACTCCAGTGGTTAAATCCATGTCTTTAGAACCAATATACTGTGGCAAGAAAAAAATATGTGAACCCTTTGGAATTAGCTGGTTTTCTGCATTAATTGGTCATAAAATGTGATCTTATCTTCATCAAAGTCACACGTATAGACAAAGATAGTGTGCTTAAGCTTACGTCACACAAACAATTGTAATCTTTCATGTCTTTATTAAACACATCCGATTAAACATTCACAGTGCTGTGGAAAAAGTAAGTGAAGACTTGGATTTAATAATGATCATCCTTTAGCAACCAGAACCTCAACCAAGCTTTTCTGATAGCTGTGTGCCCTGCACAATGTTCAGATGGACCATTCTTCCTTACAGAACTGTTTTAGCTAAGCCATATTCTTAGGATGTCTGGTGTGAACAGCTCTCTTGAGGTCATTCCACAGCATCTCTATTGGGTTAAGGTTTGGGCTCTGACTGGGACACTCCAAAAGGTGAATTTTCTTTTTTTTTAAGCCATTATATAGTGGATTTCCCTTGTTGTTTAGGGTCATTGTCCTGCTGCATCACCCAAATTCTACTGAGCTTCAGCTGGCGCACAGCCACCCTGACATTATCCTCTAGGTGATAAACTTGGGAATTCATTTTTCCCTTGATGATAGCAAGCGGTCCAGGCCCCAAATCACGATGCTCACTCCAAAACCACCTCCACTTTACCGTTGGGATGATGTTTTCATGTTGGTATGTGGTGCCCTTTTTACTCCATACATAGTGCTGTGTATTCTTCCCAAACAATTCAACCTTAGATTCATCAGTCCACAAAACATTTTCCCAGTAGCTTTGTGGAGTCTCAAGATGGTCTTTGGGAATCTTCAGGTGAGCAGCAATGTTTTTGTTTGAAAGCAGCCGCTTCCTTTGTTGTGTCCTACCATGGGCACCATGTCTGATTTATGTTTTCCATATAGTACACTCATGAACAGAGATGTTAACCAGTTCCAGTGATTATTTCAAGTGTTTAGCTGTTACTCTGGAGTTGTTTTTTTACCTCATTGGTGCCCTTTGTGTCATCTTGGCTGGATGGCCACTTCTAGGGAGAGTAGCCACAGTACTAAATCATCTCCCATTTGTCTAATTTTGGACGGATGAATATTTAAGCTCTTTGAGATAACTTTGTAACATTTTCCTGCTACAGCTACTAATTTTTGATATCCTTCTGAGATTTATTTTTTGTAAGGCATGGTCCATGTCAGCAGATGCTTCTTGTGAATAGCAAACTAAAAATGTTGGACTGCTTTTTACAAGTCAAAGTAGCTTTAACCCACATCTCCAATCATGTTTAATTAGTTGGATGCCAGGTTTGCCAACTCCTGCCTCTAAATAGCTTTTGTTGATGCCATTAGCTGGGCTTTGTATACTTTTTCCAACCAACACTGTGAATGTTTGAATGATGTATTCAATATGTTCAAGAGCAATACAATAATTTTTGTGTTACTAGTTATTAAAACGGATTGTGTTGTTCATTATTATAACTTAGATATAGATCAAACCAGGTTTTAAGACAAATGTATACATAAATGCAGGTAATTCCAAAAGGTTCTTGCCACTGTAATAGGTGTGGCTGAGAAAAGGATCAATATTTAAGTCTTTTTATTACCATAAGTCTCTACTTTTACTTTCACATTCTGGAAGTGGAGATTTATAGTAAAAAAAAAAGATTGAAATATTGACCTGTTTCTCACCCAAATTGATTGCTTCACTTCAGAAGACATAGTGTATATTTAACCACTGGAGTCATGTGGATTACTTTTATGATGCCTTTTTGTGATATTTGGAGCTTGAAAGGTCTGGTCACCATTCACTTGAATTATATGGACACACAGATCTGAAATATTCTTCTAAAATCTTTCTAAGAAATTCACATCTGGGATGGTTTGAAAGTGAGTAAATGATGAGAGAATTTTCAATTTTGGGTGAACTAACCATTTAAGTCATTCAATTATTTTATAGAAAATTATATAATTATAAAAAATTATGAAACTAACATGGACACAAATATTGCATTTTACAAACTTGGCAAAACATTTTTAACTGGATTTTTAAAAGACCTGTAATTTTAATAATCTTGAACAACTTTATTTGAGTGATTAAAACTATGAAATAACAAAAATGGAAGTAGGGGAATCATCTATTGCCCCAAATCTTTAAGCAAATCAAAACTATCTAACATTTTAGCTTCTTAAAAGTACACACCCTTTGTCTAGATTACAGCTTTGCCCACTCTGGGCATTCTCTCATGCAATTTCATGAGGTGACACCTGGGATGCTTTGAAAACAAGATTGAAGGAATTCCCACGTATACTGGGCACTTGTTGACTGCTTTTCCTTCACTATTTGATCCAACTCATCCATTTCAAACCATTTTAGTTTTGTATAAAAATTCATAGACACTTGCATTTAAGGCTAAACCTTAAGAAGGTTTTCAAGATAATGAGTAACATAAATTCAGTCAAGTGTGACCAAACTTTTGCTGATCAACTACTTTTTGTTACTTGTGCTTACAAAGTCTCTCTTCTGACCACATTTAAATAGTTACGCAGTAGGAAATGCAAAATGTACTACTAAGGACTGTAACAGAATACATGCTCTTGCATCACATCCCTTCTTAGGTATGAAAGCAAGGCAGAAAAGTCTCTGAATGCCTACAACCTTCAAAGGAAGAGGGCAACAGAGGGAGGTGGCCAGTGTGGAGAGGGCAAGAAGCAGATGAGCGCAGACTTCTCATTGAACAAAGCTCAAGGCGTGAAGCGCAAGGCCTCCCTCTCCAACCAGCAGGCCCTGAACAAACTCTTCTCCTCTCAGCCCTCGAGTAAGAGGAGTCCTGCCAAGCTCTCCAAACCCCTCCCGTTCAGTATTGCAACCCTCAAGCAGAGTCTTAACCTCCTCTCCTATAGAACAGCTCAAGTGCACAGGGCCTCAGGCTTGTAAACCGCTTGGCTTCTCATGGTTCCTGGGTTGTTTTATGCGGCAGAAAGCTCATGTTGTTGAATCCGTTTCGAGTGGAGGAGGCCTTGCTGTTTAAAAGACTTCTGGAGAATAATATACTTCCAGCAGCGAGGCTGCAGACCCCTGTACAGCTGACAGATGGGTAGCACATCTCTTTATTTTCTCTCCTAATGATACATTTTGAATGTGTACATACCGATCTGTTTTTGTAGTTCTAAAGATGCATTTACTTTTATGCATTATACAGGATAAATATTGATTATTTCTATGTGTTTGGCTATAAAAATAAAAATATTTCAGTATTCATATTTACATTTGGATTTACAATTTTAAATACTCGTTCTGTAACATTGTTGGCAACAGGCAGATGAAGAAACAATGATGATGATGAAGTGTAGAACCCAGGTGCAGTTTATTTACCTAAGTGAAGTTTGAAAACCATATATCCAATTGTGAATAAAATACTAGACTTGACATGAACAAAACAACAAAGTTACACTCACAATACCTGGTACTCGATAATGGCAAACATGAGGGCTTAAATAAAAGGACATGGGTAACAGGCAAACAAGACAACCATTCACAAGATTAAACTATAAACAAAATAACAAGACTCAATGAACTATAACCAATGAAAAGACAAGACTAATAACAAAGAAATCAAACAATGAGCCAATGAAAACAAGACACATGAACATGGGAAACACATGACAAGATCACACGAGGTGACAGGAAATCACATGACAAGACACCACATGACCAGAACAGGAACTAGAAAATAAAAGACATGAAAACAAGAGCAAAACACATAAATGTGACAAGTACACATCCATTTTTGTACTTGTACATTGACATACAGTTCCTTTTTCCATGATGTTTGGCCAGAGAGCATGGATGTTCTCATGAACATTGAGAAAGGCAGTCCCTCTCTTAATGGAGACACCTACTTCACTGATCCTAGGATTGTGGCAAATGGTCTCCAGATTAGGATTATTCCAGCTAACAGTTTAAGACTTTTTAAATTCATACTCCGTTCATATACTTTGCTTATCTACAATCTTCTGTCAAATCTGTGAATTTTGCTTGAGGATAAGTCTCAGTTGTCTCCACTTCTGAGACTGTCAATCCGCGCATTTTATCATGTGGCTCGGGTGCGTGACACAGCAGAAGAGGCTCTTGCTGCTCTCATCCGCGATCCATGCACAATTTACTATGTGCCCCACTGCGAGCGAGAACCCCTAATCGCGACCACAAGGAGGTTACACCATGTGACTCTACCCTGGCTGGAGTCACTCAGCACACCCTGGATTCAAATTCGCGACTCCAGGGGTGGTGGTCAGCGTCAATACTCACTGAGCTACCCAGGCCCCTATTCTATTAATTATTAACTATTTCGGAGATCGGGTACCCTGGACTAGAGGCAGACCACTATATCTTACATATTAATCTGTGCCGATAGTTGCTTTATGGAAATATCAATAAACTGCAAAAATGCTGATAGTATTATTTTATTCCTCTGTGGCTGGCGCTTAAGTATTCTTCAAGACATTAATCCATGGAATAGGCAGAATTTGAACATTTTTCAAAAGCTAAAATGTGATAAATTTACATTGTCATATTGCATATGCTTTAATCCAAAGCGACTCACAAATGAGAAAAAAACAAACCTCATCTGGTGAAATATAAATAAACAAAACCCTTAATCTGGTAAATATATTTTGCTATAAAAAGCATAATTTGGTGTTTCAGGCTTTATAGTTAAAAGTCCCACCTATGCACCAAAACCGCATCTGGGATTTTATTTATTTTGGACTCTTGTAGCCTCTATGTCTGTGCCCATCAAGAAAAGACCAAGTATTTTTTGTAACATTCTAAAAAAAAAAAATATTTTAAAATCTTTAGACCGATTAATTGGTTATCAGCCTTTTCCACCACCTTTGTTATTGGTATTGTCAAAATCCACTATCCGTTGACATCTACCCCTGGACTGTAAGTAGTGGTACTGTCATCATCATTTAAAAAACATTATCCTTCAACCATTACATTTCATTATCTAAAAAGAGTCATTCAACATGCATGTAAATGAATGCTTTGTTAAATTACATTGTGCTTTTATGGGTGTCAGTGGTTTCATAGGATCTGATATAGACTTACTGTTCCAATCTCCTTAGAGACGGTTTTTCAACTTGGGTGCTTTGGAGCCAATCATGAAATGTATGAAATGGTCTTGAAATTTTTCCATGAAATGGTCCAAGAGTTTGGTCAAAGCTTAGATTTGAACGTTACATGCGTATGACTTCATTTGGAACAATTGTCGACAGATACACATTAATCACATTCATTTGCAAAAGGTCTTATTGTCTCAAAACCGATCAAACTACCCCTTGTAAGCATTTAAAGATATCAATCAACTTTCAATGTACAATAATAAAACATCTAAAACATTTTGTTTTTACTAACTTTTGTATCCATGCTGTTACCCCTGAGACATTAATTCCTGCTGCGCCTAGTGATGAAGTCATTGTTTATACAAATTGCTTAAGTGGAAATTGCTTTGCCAGCATTTCCTTTTCCCTACACAGCTCATTTTGGCCTACTTAATTGTATGAACTTGTTTTTAAAAACAGGGGGTTAATTTTAAGGGATTGTATGACTCCGCCTCATCTTGCATTGTAAGAGCTTTTGAAATTGTCATTAATTTTGCTTAAATTAGGGAGAGATTCAGAAATACTTCTACACACGGTTTGTAGTTTTTTTCTGTGGCAGGCTTCCCTTGAGAAAATGTGCCTTTTATTAATTCATGGGTCATGCTGTTTAAAGGTCTCAAGGATCGTCCAATTTGATTTAACAAAGGTTGGGCCCACTGGACATCATTAATGCCACAGTTCACAAATGATTTAGAAATGTCACACATAACGGCTTTAATAACAGGATTATAGTCAATTATTTCTGACAGAATTGCATGTGTCTGATTAGTGAAGAGTGAAAGTACCTTGTTTTCTTTAAATGTTTCCTTGTGGTGCCTTTAATTATCCAATAATATAAAAACATCTGTTAATTTGTGGGCTTTCTAGTGTCACTATACCATTATACACTCACTGAGCACTTTATTAGGAACACATGTACACCTACTTATACATGCGATTATCTAATCAGCCAATCGTGTGGCAGCAGTGCAATGCATAAAACCATCCAGATACGGGTCAGGAGTTTCAGTTAATGTATACATAAACCATCAGATCTCAGTGATTTAGAGCATGGCATGATTGTTGGTGCCAGATGGGCTGGTTTTAGAATTAATGTAACTGCTGATCTCCTGCGATTTCCACACACAATTTTTTCCAAAAATGACACAAAAAACTTAATGTGAGTGGCAGTTCTGTGGAAGGAAATGCCTTGTTGATGAGAGAGGTCAACGGAGAATGGCCAGACTGGTTCGAGCTGACAGAAAGGCTACTGTAACTCAGATAACCACTCTGTACACTTGTAGTGAGCAGAGTAGCATCTCAGAATTCACAACACATCAAACTATGAGTCGGCTGGGCTACAACATCAGAAGACCATGTCGGGCACTTTATTTGGACCATAATACTCTTAATAAAGTGCTCAGTTAGTGTACTGGTGACAAAGTATGGATCATGTTACCTTTTACATTATTTGAAAACAATGGTACTCCTCTTTCTTGTGTGTTACATGTACTCAATAAAGTACAAAATGCTGTGCTATATTGTGAATTTAGTCATGGTTACAGTGTGTTGTTAGGCACAATGCACACCGGAGTGCTTTCAACCGCTTCACAATATAGCGCTGCCTTAAGTGCCTTTTTATTCTTTTTTTTTTTTAAATGGCTACAACATGAAAAAAAAAAAATACTAAGGACACAAATGTTTATTAAAACAATTTTAATAAGCATCCTTCTGCTAAAAGATATAGTCCCTGGCATGTAAACAATAATAGAATGTGTTTTATGAGTAGAAAGGTGAAGTATTTTGCGTCATAGTTGTTACTGTATAGGTTACTGAATTTTAGCCAGAATGAAATGCTTTATTGACCAATCAGCATCCAGGACCATTTTATAATTGCATGTAAATCAAATAGAGCGCAACAGTCTGGTTTCGGAAGTAAAAATCTTTTCTTTTTCATAGATGAATTGATTTACAACAATAACTTATAAACCTTTAAGTTATTAAAACGGGTGTCCCTACAAATACTGAGGTTATGTGACTGTAAAAAAAACTCTATATCTTTTTCATTTTTAATGTATGAATTGAATATTAAAATGTTTCATAATCTGACACGGAATGTTTTTATTTCAGAAGATACATTGCCCTTTTAGGGGTAAAATAAAAGAAAGTGTTCAGTATATGAATGGAGAGTGAATGGAGAATGGTTGACTTTTACAGAAAATTAGTATTTTCTGATTTGTTCACCAAAAATTATTATTCTCATATTTTTTTATTAACCTTGTCATCTAAAACTCATATGACATTCTCTCTTCCGTGGAACACAAGCAAAGATATTTTAATCAAGTTATGAGGTGTTTTTGTCCATACAATGCAAGTTAATGGTGACCAAATATTTAAGTTTCAAAAAGGACATAAAGGCAGCATAAAGATAATCCATAAAACTCCAGTTGTTTAATCCATGTCTTTAGAAGCAATTCAATTGGTTTTGGGTGAGAACAGACCAAAATACAACACTGTAAACCTTGACATCTGCAGTCTCCTTGGCGATCATGATTTTTTAAGCTTAATTACACTGGTATCATCTAGCGCTCTGCGTATGTGTCAATCATTAGGAAGTGTAATCAAGCTTGAAATCATGATCTTGCCTAGAGACTGCAATGGCAAGATATACAGTAAAAAAATAAATACAAAAAAAAGAGTTATATTTTGTTCTGTTCTCACCTAAAACTGATTGAATTGCTTCTAAAGACATGGATTAAACTACTGGAGTTTAATGGATTATCTTTATGCTGCCTTTCTGTGCTTTTTAGAGCTTGAACATTTGCATTGTATGGACAAACAGACATCATATGTCCATTAAAATATAGTCGTTTGTGTTCCACGGAAGAAAAAGTCCTACGAGTTTGAGATGACATAACGGTGACTAAATGATAAAGTAATATTTCACCCAAAATGATCATTCTCTTAAGTAATTAGTAAAACAAATTGGATTATGGTCCCACCAGACCCTGGGTACACATTTCATATCCAGAAAAATATTATAATACCATGGTACATTATAAAAGACTCTGACACTAAAGTGATGTTTTAATTATGCATTTAAATTGGTTTAAATCTGGTAAGAAACACAGCCGAACATTACATTTTTTTATGCCCTAAAGAGGCATAAAAACTGTAAAATGAAAAATAGAGCAATATATTTAATAAAAACATGAAATTGTGTTATTATGGTCCCTAACGTGTCTGAAAATAGCAATAATTAAATTTTAAGATTTTTTTTAGGGATAAGGACGTCACCAACTTAGTCCTCATTTGACCTTATTTTGCCTCTTGGTTATGAAATGCACTTAAGACTCCCTCTCAGCCCTGTTCCAGTAAGTGTTGTGTTGGCACTGGTAAGGGTCATCATGGTCGATGCTGGCTCACTGCCTGAGCTTTTGCCAGCACAGTGGATTTGCATTTCAGTGTGGTTCTGTGGAGAAACGCTGCCCTTTACGAAGGCAGTGGTTTCTTGAGCCAAATTCCATGAATTTGGCTAAGACTTTCAGCAGATTTATATCCCTCTCAAGAGCACTTTATTGTTAAAAATGGGCATTCCACAAGTAAATGTTTGGTTTTCTGGTTCACCAGGTTCAATATTAATTAGTGGAGCTTGCTAAGGCAAGCATCAGCATTATTTTTGGTAATTCTCTGGGTTAGAGATTAAAAAAAAAAAAACCTTCAAGGAATATTCCTAGTTTAATACAAGTTAAACTCAATCAGCATTTGTGGCATAATGTTGATTACCACAAACATTAATTTAGACTTGTCCCTCCTATTCTACAAAAAAAAAAAAGAAAGAAAAAGACGAAAAATATAAGGGTTGTATTAAGGAACTTACAGTACATAGATCAAACATTAAAATACTCACTGTTTTAAAAGTATAGCCAAAAGATGTAAACAATATGAATGTTAACATGAGTTTAGTGCGATAAAATTGCTAACTAATGTTTTCTGTGTGAAGTTATATCCAATTTTACAACTTAATTACCATGATGACGTAACTCCATAAACCCTACAATGACAAAAAATCTGCAATTTAAACAACATTACAGCTCAAATATTACATGAGTTTTAACAGAGTAATTAATGTAAGTGCTTTATAAAATTATAAGCTTCACATTTCTGCCTTTAAACCCTCTGAAAAATTTAATTTTTTTAAAGGAGGTACAATACCCAAACTTAAGTTGTATTGAACCCAGAATGTTCCTTTAAGTCTTTAGTATTTGACTTACGTAAGTGAATAACTAGTTCTGCATCGCTTTTCTAAGCGATCAGACTTAAGATTTTGGCCTCCCATAGACTTGCCTCCCATAGACTTACATTAAAAGATGGGACCAGAGCCATATCTAGGGACAAGAGGATTATAGCGACTTGGGCCAGTAAGTAACCACCCAGTATAACTTAGCATCGTGGCAGCAATTGTGTGCTTGTAAACTAAGGCTGTCTACCCTCCAATATGCACTACATTAACGATATCATAATTTTGTAAGCATGGTAGATCAACACAGATTTTAAATCACATAGGGAAGGAGAATCCGTTTAGTCTGTACTTCCTTGATGACCTTTCCATACATTTCACCTAGAGCAGAGCTCTTCATTGAGATGTGTCTAGGGAAGAGCAATCATCTTTAAATCATCTGTTGAAAACCTCCTCCACATTGGGTTTTCTTTCCAGTCCACAAAAACACAGTAATAGTGTAATTTGGTGCAGTGCCTGCTTGACTTTGTTTCCAACCAGAGTGTAAATCACAATATTTATTTATTATTTTTTCCTGGAGAACGTTGTACTAGGAGTTTATTAATCCTTGCTCGTTGCTCATCTCGGCTAGGTTCCTCGTCTACTGAGAGGCGTGTTGAAGTGACGGGCATGGCTGACTGCATGCTTTCCTACGGGCTAGGAGACCTGAGGGAGATTTTGCAGGCTGTAAAGGCCCGGGATGCAGTTTGCAAAAACTGCTGAGCAATGTAGACCACTCAAAGTCTCAAACTACCTAGAGGTGAGAGAGGCTTCTTGGAGCACACTTTTTCAATTACCAGTTTTACTTCAGAGTTCTAAATATAAGCATAAATGGTGAGTTTATTAATATTAGACCATGACCATGTTTATGTGCAAATAGTTTTCAGATTAAGGTCCATATTCTGGTTAAGCCTCGATTTTCTCGAAAAGATGCTTTTGTTATAACACTGCATATTCATTAGTTCTTATTCAAGTGTTTAACAATAAAACAAACAAGTTCAACGAAGTGTCTCAAAGTGTTTACATGATCCAAAATTCCAATTAATACAGGCCAGCTTCTTCATATATGTTCTCCTACCTGCACTCTTAGATCCTGTTCCTCTCTCTCATGATGCCTTCGGTTCGTCTGACTTCTATGGGGTCCAGATCCTTCAGCAATGCTGCTCCATGACTCTGGAACACTTTACCTCCAGATATCCGTAATTGTGATCATCTTTCCACATTTAGGTCCCTCCTCAAAACCCACCTTTTTAAATGAGCTCACTACAAATAACTCTTTATTTATGAAGGTATTTATTCTTATGATAATGCTAATTTTATATGTTAAATTTATATTTACATTTATGCATTTGGCAGATGGTTCTACCCAAAGCGACTTACAGTGCACTTATTACAGGGACAATCCCCCCGGAGCAACATGGAGTTAAGTGCCTTGCTCAAGGAAACAATGGTGGTGGCTGTGGGGATTGAACCAGAAACCTTCTGATTAACAGTTATATGTGATTTCAAGGTGTCCTTGAATGTCTTGAAAGGTGCCTAAAAATAAAATGTATTATTATTATTATTAGCTGTATTCTGATATATATGATTTGCCTATATGATTTGCTTTCTTGCATGGAACATAAAAGGATATATTTTTTTTAAATGCACTGGTTTTATTGTGCTTTTGTGTTCTTTTTGAAGCTTGGAAGATCCAATCGGCATTCATTGTAACTGCATGGAAAAAAGCAGCATTATTTCAAGTTTCTCCTTTTGTGTTCCACTGAATAACACTCAAAAAATAGCTCTTTGGCTGAACTTGATTCAATCGTGGACAGTGGCTCCACGTGTTTGAAATTAGTATTTTTTTTAAAGGTGCTCCCAGTAATTTTTTCCTCATTAAAAATGTTTAACTCCTAAAGACATGAATTGTAATTTTGCAATTTATGTTAGAAATCATGACCACTCAGGTTAAAATGAAGAGTCCAGTAATATCAGTTACCTTATAAAAGCTGTTTTATTCTACATGAAGTGGGTCCACACATGACCAGCTGAATAATACTCGCTTAATCTCAGTAACCGTCCTGTTATTTGACACTTTCACTTATTGATTAAAGTAATCATGGCTGGCTGTGAATACTACATTTCTACAATTGCATCTGAAACTGAAAGCTATTGATTTTAAATGATGCGGCATCCAAGACACTAGGTGTCTGTGTGTCTAAGATGACACAAAGACTAAAGTTACTGAGTGCAGTTTTTATTTAAAATTAATACATAATCTCATCACAAACACTTTGTGCAGAAAGAACCTAGTTGAATTGGGTAAACCCACAAAATGTATTCATGTAGTCCCAACTCAAATGGATTAAGTAAACTTTCATTTTACACATTTAAATGATAGAATGCAATGAAATCAATTTATGACAGAATGATCTAAAATTGTGTTGCTTTAGTTCATTTAAATTAAGTAAATTGAAAAAGCAGCAAAAATATATATATTATTATAATTTTTATTTTTTGGTGAAATTAAGTCATACAGCATTGGGACAACAGCATTTTCATCTTTGGGTTAACTATTATTTTATACTGAGGCTTCCTAGTGTTTATGGGAGATGCATATGTATAAGACATCTGTTCAAGTAACCACGGCAATCAGCAGGTATTGAATTTGTTTTCAGCCCAGGTAGAGCTCTGCACTATTTCCTAGAACCAATCAGCTTTTGCTTGATCAAGGTTAGCTACTGAGTGAAGGGAGGTTTACCTTCTATAAAATAAGATTATCTGTGCATACAAATCTCTGAGGAACAGGATTTACATTATGAATTTAAATTCATTTTGTTGAAACACTGTGTACAAATAAAATAGTCACTGTGTATATATAGCACAGGCCACAACATATAATGCACCACTTAGCTGCTCCACATTTGACAGACCTTGTTGATGAATTCAGTTTTTTTTATTAGTCAGGGGGCCAATTCTGAAAAGGGCTTCTGTTAAGACTTTTGTGGACATGTTTTGGTACAAGCTGTCACCCTAATTTTTTAGTTAGAAGATACCCATAGGTAAGATATTAGGGTGGTTGTCAAGCTGAAATTTTTTTTTTTGTGACTTGTACAAGCAATTTCAGGCCAATTTTTTGGTTTCCTGCTCAACACAACATGCCAACAATAAATGTTGAATATCTCCACAACCCCAAGGACCATATACATAAAAATGGTATCAAATGAAAGCCAACACTCATGGGATGTCTGCTGATGTGTCAGAATGAACATTTATTGTACAGTGTAAGAGACAACAGAACTAGAACATGAAAAAAACAATCTCCGCCTAAAGAGAACCAGATTTCAAAGTGAATATCAGCTAGGAAACATAACATAGTATCCCAAAACCTCTATCAATCAGTACCCCTATATATGGGAATGAGTCAAGCCAAGTTTAAAGCTTGTAGGGAGAGAGAGTGCAATGCTGCACAAGTTATAATAGTTTAATGTCAAGGCGGAAACGTAGAACTGTAGATGGTGGTCTATGGTGCTATTTGACTTCATTAATGTAACAGGTTGTAACACAAATTATATTTAATTGACATATCACTATAGTTATTCATTCCATCCTAACATAACTGCTCTCTCACTTCTTTAGGGTTAGTAACTAGTTAGTAGTAATAACTATGTAATAGTCATATGGCAAAGGTATGTTTTTCCCCATCAAAGCAGTGGCACTCAGGTAGGCAGCCAACCGAAGGCACCCAGGGACCATGTCCATGAGCTCAATCTGAGTCCTGGTCAGGGACACAAAAGAAGAATTTACTGTTTTGATAATGAATACCATCCAAATACAAAACATGCATTCATGCATCCAAGGGCATAATATAAATCTAATCTACAAAACAGGAAAAACAATATCATGCCAAATAATCTGAAACAATATAGTTGCATATAATGTGGCCAAACGCAATAATAATGATGTGAGTACCTGAGTATTCTTGCACCAAGCTGCACAGGCACACCCATATGCCCCACTGCAAAATATTCCACTTTTTCGACATCGACACTGCCTGGTACTGCATTGACTTCCACTTTCCTTGCATCCACATATCGTCAGCTCCAAGCACCTGGCCTGTACAGGTTGTTTGGTTAAAAGCTGGGGGACAAGCATTCTATCCTTCATGTGCCAACCACAACTGGTTGGTGAGGGCAACTGTGGATGGGTCACTAGTGACTGTTTCCAAACCTTTGTTTGATAGTGGGCCCTCATGAGGTGCAGAGACAAGGCATCCTGAGTTGGTGGTAAAGTATCCACATTGGCTTTCACTTTCCGAAACAGAGCACAGCGAACATCATGGATTGAATTGCTGGTCGTTTTTGGATCATACAGTTTGCAGACAAACTGTTCTGCTGAGGATAGAATAGCTGGACTTTGTACTTCATCCTCACCAAAGTTGTGGAGAAGATGAGGGCACTGCTGGAACACTTTCCACTCTGTCCTTTTTCCTATTCCAGTGAATTGACTGGTAGTGTCACATCCAGTGATAGCATGAAATGCCAACAGACCATCCAGAATCTCATTTGACATTTTAATATCATGCACTTTAATGTAGCGTGGTTTCTTGGCAGTTCCTGCTTTCATCAAAATTTCTGGGCTCAGCAGGTGTGCAAACACAAGAAGCAACAACAGTACATCTGTGTCTCTGCACTGAATGATGAGCCTCTCATACCCTTTGGTTGTGGCATCAACAGCATGTAGCAATATGCGGGTATCTGCTTCTTTATGTGCAGCCCGTAGGTGGGAAACATCAATTCCAGCTGCCGTTGCCACTTTTTCAGCATCATCAAATCCCCCACTTATTACAATTTCAAGACCATACTGAATGACGTGCCTTTCAAGTTCAATTGAAATGAATTGTGTCAGGTTGGCCTTGTTTTCATCCATTTAAATGAAACTATTCCAGTTAGCTGGCATCTTTACATCATTACTTACAATGGTGCAAATTTTTTGCTGCGTGGTGCTGCGTTTTGCTCTTGTTCCACCCTTTATGGCGTTTTGTAGGTACTGATCAAAGACTAGATCCACTCTAGTAATGTTCCCATGTAGATTGCCAGTCACTTTCTGTATGAAAATGTCAGCATAATCCCCAAAGGTTGATGCATTTGGAGGTTTTCCTATTGCTCTTACTAAAGCCATCCCATCAATGATCGTGCATGTTCTCACAAGAGATGGACTTAGCCCTGTCTCTTTTGCACCAGCTTGTAGTATGGTGGCTAAGTCAGCTTTGCTAGTAGGTCTGAGCACTGACTCTGTTGTGGCAAGTGAAAGGGGGACTGCGCACAGTTCTTCTTGGAGAAGCCCATCTATGTTAACCTCTCTGCCACTGTCCATGGATACAATGATGCGACAGAAAATATCCCTGTCAGGCTTCACACACTTGGATTTGAGTTTTCCAAGTTTGCTGTCTGTTCTGTAAAGATTTGAGAATGTTTTGAGTTTTCTCTTAGTGAGGCTGTTATGGACGTTTGTGTTCATTGTGCTCATTCTTTTTTTCACCAGCTCAGTTACCATTTGTTTCCCAGACTCTCCAGCATGTGTTAGGTCATTCAGTATATCTTCTGAAGCAACATCACCGGTTGTCAAAGACACCAACTCATACATATTCTCCAGTTGGAAGACATGGTATCTCTGGAATTGGTCTAGTTGAATGACATCCTCATTATCCCTTCTGAGTCTTGATGGAAGGCAGTCTTTGTGGTTGTCTTCGTCATCTTCTCCATCATGTGTGAGTCCAAACAGGGATCTAGTGTCCTGTGCTAAAGATGCACGTTCATTGTAGGTGATGGACCAACAGTTTCTAGCTGTCTCATTTCGAGTGATGCCTACCAATCCTCCAGCAACCTTTCCAGTTTTGTTGATGTGCTCAAGGCAAAGATCAAATGGCACCTTGTTGAAGCTATGTTTGGCCTCTTTGGCTACAAAATCGCCATCTAGGAAGCCCTGGTAGACCCGTGGTGCCGTCTGTGCCAGATGTTCCATGTCTGCTATGAATACAGTACCCCATCTTGTGTAGTGGGTGTGATCATATGCAGCAAACCAAGGCATCATGCTCTTGAAGGCCGACATGTAAAGCTTCCAGTCACCACATCTCAGTGCCCGTGTGAATGCCAGGAGAATAGACACAAGGTCCATGTATTGTCGCCAGAAGGTAAATGTTGGTTTGTCTTCATTAGCCTTGTCAAACTCAGCAAGGAGATCTTGAACCTCTCCAACTTTCAGAACAAGATCTTCATAGCATGCTGCAGCTTCCTCAATTTCTCCACATCGTATGTGTTCGTGATTATATTACACATTTGCCCAAAATGACAGTAGGTAACATGGAAGAAAATGGAAGCACTTTGGAAAAAAAAAATCCGCTTTTACCACTTTTAAGAATATAGTGTTAAAATGGACAAAAAAAAAAATTCTAAGCTGACAACCTGGCTAGAACACATGTTGAGGGGTTAAATATTAATACTGGATAGGTTGTATGCTTGTACCAAAAAGTGTCCGACAAAGTTTTAATATCAGTTTTGGCCCCCTGACTATATGAATGATTGCATGAGGACAAAGCATAGCAAATAATTTTTTAAAACGACTGAAGACAAATCAAGATTTTTAAATCTAAATTGCACTTTTCTGTGGTGCTAAGGAATATGCCTTGTTTAACTGTCTTTATTTATTGTGGGGAAAATTGTTTTGCCATTACTGGTAATTAAGGAAAGGTCAAGTACCCGACTTTTAAAGTTTGGCTTTTTGACTTCTGATTAGAAAAGAAAACAAGCTAAAACTACTGACCCCACAGCAGATGTCCGTGAACCACAAAATTGAATGCAGTGTGGTTGTAAATTCACTGTTCCTCAAAAATCAGCACCTTAAATGCTGATCGTGAAAAGCTGGCGCTATGGTCCGATAAAGGGAAAAAGATGGGCTCTGGGGTTGTGCTGTCGCAATGAGGGGCCCCCAATTACCTGCTGAAAATAAGGCTCAGATGTTACGTTTTAACAGTTGGTCGCCCGTAGCCATATGGTTTGTGGTTTTTCAGTGTTTGATCAGTTCCACTACATTTAAACCCATAATGGACTCCAGAGCTTCTGTTCATGTGTTGATGTGCCCTGCAATGTGTGACTGCAATAGTTTGTTGATCAGCAAGAAATGCAGAATAACAAAATATAGATCCACATTATACACATTGTTATATAGAAATTACACATACAAAATACAAAAAATATAAATAGCATAAAGGCAGATGGCAGACGGTGGTGCGACGAGAGAGAGATAGTTTACGGACATGTACGTCATGTATGTGTTTGTGTCTTTTAAGTTTCTCATTAAAATATTATTTATATCGTCAAGCCGGTTCTCGCCTCTTCTTTCCATTGACTACATTACACTCTCCTATAAGCAGAGC
>NC_068289.1:47462204-47494704 GCF_025860055.1 Xyrauchen texanus | reverse complement strand
GATATTTTCTTGCCAGCTTTTACACAAAATACGACACAGCTCATTTTGTGATAAACACAGCTTCCCTTTTGAGTGTTCTCATCCCAAAACTGCCACAACTCCATGGGGTCAGGATCCTTGGAATAAACAAGTATTAAGCCAAATGTTCAGAGGGCATAGATCAACTATCAGTTGAGCTGTTGCCTGATATGGGAAAGAAGGTATCTCTTTGTACTTTGTACCGCAGTTGTGTACTTAGCAGTTTTGTACAGTCTGTGTAATTGTGAGTCTCTTTGTTTGATATATGTTGAGAAAACTGTTGTAGGATATATTAGGAGGACAATTCCTCTAGCATTAATAACTTAAGATATTAAAAGTGTTTTTGATTTCCTTGCGGATCTGGGCTGGCCCAGGTTTCATGGTTAATTTTGTTGAATATTTTTTTCGTTCCAATGTGCTCACACCACTGATACACTAGATCATGCTTTTAGCATCATTTCACATTTCTGTATGTATTCTTTGACAATGCCATGAATTATGTTTTTAAAATAATTTAAAAGCCATGAAACCATTCTTCTGTTTCCTGAATTTTGTTATCATTGCTTAATAAAAAAAAATTATTTGCATGATTTCCTTAACATTTTGTTTAATCGCAGTACTGTGTATAATTTAATGTTTGGCTAATGTTTTGAAGATTATAGGTGACAATGGAAAATGCATTAACAAAACTTTAATGTTTTGTCTGATATGTACTTTCGTATTCATAAAAGTCAACATGAAATTAAATTTGGCCCTTTTTCTACTTTCTTAATGCACCATCTTGGTGTTGTTTGTCCATGTTTGTATTTGTAATATTTTATCAGAATGTAATAATTTGCTTAACCTTCAAAACAACTTTCCTCTTATTTATCAATCCCTTCCCTCCAACTTCCTGAATCTATTCTGGTATATAATGTCCACTTTTCACAAGTCAAGTAAAAAAAAAAGAAAACAACATTGTTTTTTTCTCTCACTGGAAACCTGTAACGTGACAAAGTGGGTTGCAAATGCCATTTCTTGTTGACTTTAGTATGTAATTGTGAAAGTCTATAATTATTAAAGCAGTTTGTCCTGTTTCATACTCTGTAAGTTTACTCTGAAGCTGAAACACTGTAACATTGCCCCATTAAAGTATTTGTATCCTTACTGTCTTTGTCTTTTGACAATATCTGCAATTGCTGAATTGTGCCAATTGTTTATATTTTCTTTCATTTTTTGAAAAGATATGAACATAGTAAGCTATATGTTGTGACAAATAAAAAAGCATTACAACTGTGTTGTTCACTAGAAAAAAAATGGTTTGCCAGATACATTTTGTACTGTGTATATACACCATATACCAAAGAATTTCCATTAATTTTCAATTCCAGTTGTTTGTGGTTACTGGCATAGAATGTTTTTAAAATCTTTCATAGAGATTGCACTCACACACAGCAATTTCTTAATGATTAAATATTTTAGAGCAGAGCATAACTAGAAAAAATTATATTCAATATAGAACTCTATATAGGTTTCAATTGGTTTTCCAGGCCTGGAATAACAATTTAAATATTACCTTTCATTACAAAGGCATGTGCGCTACTACTAAAGGTTCTGACCTATGCCTTATCTGATTAAATTCATAATACAATAATGCAACAGAGCAAATGTGGCCCATACATTGTATTATGGTCCTTAAAAAAATTGTCTGAATTAAAAAACTATTAAAATTGAATCTTTAATAATCATGTCCCTTAAGAACTTTGTTTTGATTTGTTTGTGTAAAGCCTCACATTTGTTTAGCATCACCCATTAAACACTTCAAAGTGTTTCAAAGGGCACTCCATTGAATACTCTGTTTATTCTTGAGTGGAACAATGCCATTGCACACATCACACGGTTCTCTAGTGATGTAAAGTTCATATCCATTGCAGATGTACGTCTGGTCTGTTTCTTTTGCATTGCTTATGGCTTGTCGGCTGCTATAGTAACAGGCTGGATATTTCTCATAATTGTGGGTGCCTCTACTTTGCCCACAGGCTACAAGGTCAGTACACACCATAACAGTATAATGGAGTGTATGAGAACCGTTCCTACAGTCATGATCCATGGCCACAAATTGCTCAGATTGCAGGTTAACAATCACCAGACTCACAGCATCCATACCTCTCTCCTGCCCTGATTTTGCAGCCTGGATTGCCACCATCATATACTCTTGCATTTTAGCTTTATGATCAGCATTGACTAGCAGGCCTGTCAAAGCAGACGTCACTTGTTTGTCCTCATGAAATGATGTAGGCCAATATTTACTAGTTTTTTCAAACTGTGGCCTGGTCAGTTGTGGACTGGCTGGGATTTCCCAAATCTCTCGAGTCAAAAGAATGTGTAAATGCAGTTTAACAAGTGTAACTTCTTTGCTTGCGTCTGTCTTTTGCTCATCTTTGGCCAAACACACAACGACTTCCAAAATGGCTCTTGTTTTTGCAAGCCCTGACCCTTTTTTTATGTGCTGGAGACCGGGCAAAGGGTGGCTCAGAGAAAGCACTTTGACCAGGCAAGATGTTTCTATTTTGTCAATGGTTGGTGCTGCATAGGCTGGCAACCATTCAGTGTCCCTAGACTGCTCATCAGAGAGGACAGGGAGAACATCCCAAGACTCTTTGCCATATAAATCCATTGCTTTCCTCAGTTTGGCTTGTGGCTCCATCTTTATCAACTCAGTCAGCTGTCAGGGTTTCTTGGTGTCATCTGTGGAAGCATCATTTGTTCTATCTACATTGAAGTCAGAAGTTTACATACACTTAGGTTGAAGTCATTAAAACTCATTTTTTAACCACTCCCCTGATTTCGTATTAGCAAACTACAGTTCTGGCAAGTCGTTTAGGGCATCTATTTTTAATTTTTCCAACAATTGAAGCCTTTAAACAGCTTGGAAAATTCCAGAAAATGTGGTCAAGTCTTTAGGCAGTTAGCCAATTAGCTTCTGATAGGCTAATTGGCTAACTGGAGTCAATTACATGTGCATGTGTGGATGTATTTTAAGGCCTACCTTCAAACTCAGTCCCTCTTTGCTTGACAATCAAAATAAATCTATTTAAAATAAAGACCTCTGAAAAAAATTGTGGACCTCCACAGTCTGGTTCATCCTTCGGAGCAATTTTCAAATGCCTGAAGGTACCAAGTTCATCTGTACAAACAATAGTATGCAAGTATAAACACCATGGGACCATGCAGCCATCATACTGCTCAGCAAGGAGACACGTTCTGTCTCCTAGAGATTAATGTAGTTTGGTGCGAAAAGTGCAAATCAATCCCAGAACAACAGCAAAGGACCTTGTGAAGATGCTTGAGGAAACCGGTAGACAAGTATCTATATCCACAGTAAAATGGGTCCTATAAAGACATGACCTGAAAGACTGCTCAGCAAGAAGAAGCCATTGCTCCAAAACTGGCATACAAATGCCAGACTACAGTTTGCAAGTGCATATGGGGACAAAGATCTTACTTTTTGTAGAAATGTCCTCTGGTTTGATTAACAAAAATGTAACTGTTTGGCCATAATGACTATCACTATGTCTAGAGGAAAAAGGTTGAGGCTTGCAAGCCAAAGAACACCATCCCAACTATGAAGCATGGGGGTGGCAGCATCATTTTGTGGGGGTGCTATGCCACAGAAGGGATTGGTGCACTTCACAAAATAGATGGCATCATGAGAAAGGAACATTATGTGGATATATTGAAGCAACATCTGAGTTAAAGCTCAGTTGCAAATGGGTCTTCCAAATGGACAATGACCCCAAGCCCTGTAGCTCTGTGTTAGGCATCTCACAGTAAGGACATTGCAATTTATTGCCCTGGCCACATCTGCAGTCCTCATGCCTCCATGCAGCACACCTCAATTCAAGGCACATTTATGCAGATGAGCAGGGACCCTGGGCATCTTTCTTTTGGAATCAGTAGAAAGGTCTCTTTAGTGTCATAAGTTTAATATCTGTGACCTTAATTGCCTACCACCTGTAAGCTGTTAGTCTCTTAATGACTGTTACACAGGTGCATGTTCATTAATTGTTTATGTTTCACTGAACAGGCATGGAAAACATTGTTTAAACCCTTTACAATAAAGATCTGTGAAGTTATTTGAATAGTCTGCTGGAAACAAGCACTTGATATGGTTCCTTTCATTTTGTTCTTATTAGTCTTCCATCTCTGAGACATTTTTTAGCATATTTATTGACATATATATTACGATATGTAATTTTGTTAGAGTTTAAAAAGAGTCTAATGGAACTCAACATCGCTTGTTTTGTATAGAATTCATTTTTATGTAGCACCTTGTTTCAAGCAGGGGGAACCCAAAGTGAAAATCTAATTGATTAATGTTTATTGAGACTGAATTGTGTTGCATCCAGCTAGTGATAGCAGAAACGAAGGTTTTCGAAACTCAGAATCAACTGAACTAAATGCTTCATAAAATTATTCACTGTTTCGAAGCGCTCAAATGCCACACTTAGGGGACACTTGCTGTTCAAAACAGTAGAAACGCAATCAGAACACAGCCCAAACATGTTTAATGACACTTTGTAGAAACCAAATGCAAATGTTTTCATGAAAGTTTAATCTATTAAATGTTCTACAAATCATTAAATACCAATAAACCAAGTATCTATTGTATAATATGTGTTTGTTTATAATTTTGTACTTCTTGTTTTGTACATTTAGTTTTAAATAGTATAGGCCTGTGCCTAAAGGTAAAGTATTTGACTGTGACTAGGACAAAACAAGACAAAAGCAGGTTTATTAGTAATTTTTATTTATGAATATAAGCTGTTCCACTGTTTTAGCATTTTAACAATTGTTATTATTATTATTTTTATACAATGAACTTCTCCTGCTTTAGAAAAAAAAATTTGTAATTTCGCATGGTACAGATGTTGCTTGTCTCGACAGGTATTTTTTGGCCAGATGGAACAGACGACGAATTATTATCTGGTGTTTTTCCCAATAGTCCAGTGGATTAATTGTTCTGGTGAGATATGGTGCATTCAAGTAACAGCATTGGGTTGGGGAGTAACAAAATACATGTAGTGGGATTACGTTTTTAAAATACAAAATATAAGTAACTATTCTACTACAATTACAATTTAAATCATTGGTATTTAGTTACATTTACATTCAACAAGTACAGTTACAGTTCAAAAAGTATTTTGATTACTGAAGAGATTACTTTGCATTATATTGTCATTTGTTTCATTTAATATTTAGTCCTTTCAGATGGAAATAATTTATACGTATAAATGATGTGATCCAAAGTGCATTTGAACAGCGGTGAAACACTTTCTTATGATGTGTTACATTCATACGACCAGACAGAGAAGTTTGAAGTAAGTTTGGAGCAGAAGAAATAGAAATAAACCTTCTGTAAATTGTCATCTTTATGCTAAGCTAAAATGCTATTTCTATCCATTTTACATGCATGTTACCAGGCACAATCATATTTTTTTATCAAGATTTATTTTTTTCTAGTAAGACCTTTGATATTAGGGCAAACATCGTATTCTTGATAATAATTTTTGTATTGTTTTCCTGTAAAAATATCTAACTCTTTTCTTAAAAAAAAGTCCTGACTCTCCCTGGTCATTAAAAATCCCAGAACACTTCTCAAAATGAGTAGGTGAAACCCCTGTGTACTGGCCAAATTCCCCCCATTGGCCCTCGTCAATCATAGCTTCCTAATAATCCCCATCCATTAATTGGCTCTATCACTCCACTCTACCAATAGCTGGTGTGTGGTGAGCATACTGGCACACTGACTGCTATCGCATCATCCAGGTGGATGCTGCACGCTGGTGGTGGTTGAGGAAAGTCCCCTGTTCACTGTGTAAAGAGCTTTGAGTGTAGTGTCAGAAAAGTGCTATATAAATGTAATGTTCATTCATTCATACTCTAACCCAGGGGTTGGAGTATGACTAGCAAGGGCCTCGGGGCCAATTTTCAGCTCGCACTGCCATATCTTTTCTAACTCATCTGATTGATGGGTGTGTTCCATTCAGAAGAAATCATCCCTACACTCTGTTTCCTTCAAAGACTGTACCCTCCATTATGAGAGCTTTGAATGTCTGAAAGGAGTGGGCACAAAAATAGTGGTAATTTGGTAATTTTCATGGAAATTCTGTTTGGAACCACGCTACAGCTTGGCTATTATTATTATTCTCCCAATGAAAAGCCCTGCTAAGGCATCATTTATGCCTTTTCAAAGTGTTTAAACCTATTTTTCTATAAAACAAATTATAAAATTTTACATTTTAAGCACATGTTGCTTGAATTCAATGAATAAAAATTTTGAAATACCAGTAAGACAATTAACTTTATAGTTAATTTTACTTTATCAAAATCAGCAAAGATTTCACATAAAAAGATGAGTACATCAAAATATGAAGGTAGCTACTTCCGGAAGAGCATGGAAACTTTCATCAGGCGGCAATTTAAGAATAAATAGTGGCTCAAATTTTTTTATTAGAAACAGGCAGGCGAAAGGGTCCAATAAGAGGGCTAGGGGCACTCATAGCCACAGGGCCCTGTTGAGGGGCCCTTGTATACGCTGTGGGGCCCAAATTTTAAGCATATACAAACTTTTGTTTTCAAAGTTGATGGGCCTCGAAAACTTGCAGCCCAAGGCCCCGGTAGTAAAGGGCCCCTGGGCACTGGCCCCATTGGCCCAGTCTGTAATTCACCTATGCTCCAACCCCTATTAGACCTATTCAGTATTACATTAACGGGACAGTTATTATCATTTGTTAGAGGCATCGTTGCTGCCTCAAAACACTCTATGGCATCTCAAATAGCTAAACGAACACATTGTGTCATTTTTTTCTGCAAGGCTAAAGGTCTTCTACCACAGCACAATCCGACCCTGGTAAGTTTACACACAGCACCACAGGACTCGGATGTGACATTCTGCAGGAAAATTAACTCAAGCTTGGCTTGAGCATTTCACAATTTTTACATTTCAACCAATGTATGCATCTGTGGTGACTTGACATTTGGCAAATATTTCACTCGAACCTCACCTCTCTCTTGTGCACGGGCCCAGGGGCCAATTTTCAGCTCGCACTGCCATATCTTTTCTAACTCATCTGAATGATGGGGTGTGTTCCATTCAGAAGAAATCATCCCTACACTCTGTTTCCTTCAAAGACTGTACCCTCCATTATGAGAGTTTTGAATGTCTGAAAGGAGTAGTGCATCCGGTAAATTAAAAAAATATGGGCCTGTTTAATTTTTCTTCATCCTTTTGGTGTGTTTCTAGGAGTATTTGTATGTGAAGGCAAAATAAATGAAAATAATAGGCCTAAAAGTTTGAGGAACTTGAAGTAACAAGTTCATAGACTGCTCTGAAGTACTGTAGTTGACGGCCACAAGGCTGCATGCACTTCCGATATTACCAACTTTATAGGACTTTTCAGGAACAGTAGCGAGTAATGCATATATTAGACTCTAAAAATTCTCACAGATGCAACTGGGTTGCAGTTACTTTGTCCTCTGTCAAAGTTTTGCACTGATAATGGAGTCATGATTGCATGGTATGAAAATAACATGCTGGGTTCTCTTAAAATTACCGTGTCAGCATAATGCATAACTAACTGTTTCTTGTTCCTTGTTGTTTTAGAAATGGTACAGAAAGACTAAAGCAAGGAAAAGGGATTGTGTCCCATACCAAGAAGTCCACTATGAAACAAAGTATGTCAAAAGCCCATTTAAACATTTACTGTTAATTACTTCAATGTTTCTTTAAAGGGATTGTTAACCTAGAAATTAAAATTCTCTCATCATTTACTCACTCTCATGCCATCCCAGATGTGTATGACTTTCGTTCTTCTGCTGAATACAAATGAAGATTTTTAGAATATCTCAGATCTGTAGGTCCATATAATGCAAGTGAATGGCGACCAAAAGTTTGTAGCTCCAAAAAACACATAAACGTAGGATAAAAGTAATCCATAGAAGTTTAATAAGTGGTTTAATCTATGTCTTCTCAAGCGATCCAACTGATTTTGGGTGGGAATAGACCAAAATATAAGTCCTTTTTCTCTATAAATCTTGGCATCAGCAATTTGGTTCAGCAGAAGTAAGTCATACACATCTAGGATGGAATGAGGGTGATAAAATGATAAGAGAGTTTTCATTTTTGAGTGAACTATCTCTTTAAAACCCTTAATCATTGAGTCAACATCAAATTGTACTCTTTTTATTTTCATAGAGCACATTTCTGGTTTTGTTGTTCACAACTCTTCTTCTTATTTCTAAAACAAAAAATGTAATCAAAATGTAATCGATTTATCCACCCCTGAAATTACTTTTCTGCTGACGTTTCAAATCCCTTACTTTTCAACCTTTTCCTTCAACATGTCTCCATTTAACCCACTCAATTTCCAATGGATAAAATCAAGTCTCATTTAGAAATGTCAAATTTAGGAAGTAAAACAGAATAAATACAGCGTTTCATGTTGACTGTAAAGTTTGGAACCATTTTAAGATTAAAATTAATTATGTTTTGACATTTATTTTTAGGGCACCACTTGGATTAGACATCACTACAGAAGTTAAAGAGGCTGCAATTAAAGTTCGAACATTAAAACTAAGGATATGATTTTGTGTTAAAAACAGAGGGCATTTTTTACATGCTTTTCCATTAACTTTTGACAGAGTACAGAGTGCATGTCCTTTCAGTGTCCTCATTTATTTCAATTTATGCTCAGCTTCTGCCCCATCTTGACTCTGGGGTTAGCAGTTCTTGGCCTTGAATGGTGTTTCACAGGAACTGATGTTTCTCTCTCACTGATTGCTGACTGACTATGTCTATCACTCGATCTCTTCGACATGCCTGGTGAGCAGTATTAAAGCACAAACAAGTGTTTGTATTTCTCTTTGCTTTGGGCGGTATCACATTATTGCTCTACCATACCCTAATCAATTCATGCACCTTTATTACCACGGTGGGGCACAGGAGGCCCGCCATTTATCTCCAAACTGCAATGAAGCAAACAGAAAGAAAATCAAATTGTGCTTGTGAATTATGAAAGGCCTCGTTTTTGTATAAATGTAAAGCACCTGAGGGATGGAAACCCTATTCTTCGCTGTCTTTCGAATTCTTCCGCAAATAATTGTGAGATTCTGGCATCTATAGATAGATTCTCCATTAGGAGATCATATATATGAGGGGCTCTTCTACATTTCGCCATAAGCTGTCGATGAGCATGTCGATTGAAGGTAAGGTAACCCAGAGCACTTGCACAAGCTGTTCGAATCTGAAATGTAGGAAGGGAGAGGCAATATTAATTTAAATTTTATAAATAAGATTTTAAAGGAAAACTTCTGTAACTCATTGTATGGAAGAAAGCAACTCAATATGCTAAATGACTCTTTTTGCATTCCACAGTGGAAAAAAATTACAAAGGTTTGGAATGACATCAGGTGAACTAAATGATGACACATTTTTCATTTTGGGGGGAACTATCCTTTGAAGATGCTATATTTTCAGTTCTTCCATGCAATTATACTTGTTAATTGGGAAGCACTGGATATTCATCAGATGATTAAAAAGAATATACCTCTTCATCCTCTGAGTTCAAATGAGCAGACAGATGCTCTATAGAACCCATGGTGACAATAGCATCAGTAATACCTGCTCTCATTTGAGAGAGATTAGCAAGTAATTGTGCTGGGATAAGAGACATTAAAAGTTTCAGTATATTTAATACAAAATGAGTCTCTCATTTTATTGATAAACATTAAAATAAACTTGTTAATTTTTAAGAGTAATGAAAAAAGAATTGTGTCCTCTCACCTGTAATTACAACAGTGGTGGATTGGTCAGACAGTAATAATTCAACAAGAACAGTGATTCCCCTTGCAGTCAAAGTCACCTCATCTGATCTTGTAACCACTCTGGCTAACACAACAATCTGGTAAACAAAATACAAGCATATTCCAAATGTAATGTTCTACTATGGTAAATACTTGCGAAAGAAAATACAGTTAAATCCAAAAGTTGGAAACTTCTAATTTTCTGCTTTTATCTTTACAAATTATATTATTAGCATAATTTGAAATTTGTTTGTATTTGTCTATCATGCGTTGGCATGGACTCCACAAGTTGACCTAGAAATGGTGCAGAATCATTAAATATTTCTTGTTCGTTTTCCATCACATCTTTTTTTTTTAGCATTTTCCAGAATGCTAAAACTTTACTTCAAGATTAAAAGAAATAAAGAATAATAATGGTATATATATTCGCATGAATAAGTAGATGTACAGGTGTACCTAATTAAGTGGCCGGTAAGCGTATATTGATATATGATATCAGCAGGGTATTCTTTTTTAATTTAGAACAAAATATATTATCAACATAAAAAAATAACGAATTAATATAATAATGGTCTCAGACTTTGGATCCCACTTTACATGTTTTTAGAACTACCTGAAATGCAGCTTTTACTCTTTCAATCTCGTTGTCGGAATTCAAAAAGCACTCATATATTTTCATTGGAATTCCTCCCATTTTTCGAATTGCCTTCTGTTGAGCTTTGTTGTTGCATGCAAACAAAGATAATGCATGTCCAGCATCGAGGCAAATGTTCTGAAGAAAAACCATAAGTAAATCTTGATAAGCAGTTCCTCTGAAGATTAAATACTAGTCAATCATTCAATCTATTTGTGCCATCAAAAGATCACCATGGAAAAGCAAGTTAAAAGTGGTAGCTATAAATTGAAATGTGAATTACCTTGTCTTTTACTCTCATGAGCTCTAGAATGATCTTATAAGAGAGGTTCTCTTGTTCCCAAAATTCCCTCTGGAGTTTTTGGTTCCTTAATAGCACACAGGCAAGTGTTTGAGCCACCTGCACCTAATTTGTTTTTAAAAAAAAAAAGCGCCATTACAACAATGCCACTTCTTGTTTTATCAAATCTATTGCTACAACTACAAAAATACTTACCTTGACCTGCAGAGATTTGTGTGATTTTAAAAGCTCTAATAATGTAGGAACAGCCTCTTCTCGGTAAATAATCTTTTGACTATTTGTATTTGCAGTGAGTGCAACTCCTGCAACCACAAAACAAAGGTTTTGTCATGTGCACTGTATCACAAATCCTTTTTACACCAAAAAGATGGAGGAAGTGTGAGATACTGTATTACCAATGCACAAAAAACCCAGGGCTTTGATGACACTAAGTAGGGTTTTCTGTGTTGTTCGAGACCCTCGAAGCAAACGCACCAAAGGAGGTACCACATTCTCCCTGCAAAAGCCATCCTGGTGGGTCTGACTGTCCTGGCTTAGAGCAATCACTGCTTGGCACCCTGAGAAACAACCAGATCAATGTTATCACTAAAGAAACATAAATTATAATATTTTTCATTAACTCAAAGTGATAATTAACTGAAAAACTAAATTTCTGCCATCATTAACTCACCCTAATGGTGTTCTAACCTGTATGACTTTCTTTCTTTCTGTAGAACACAAATGGAGATTTTAGGCAGAATGTTGGCCTCAGTCACCATTCATTATCATTGCAACTTTTTTCCATAAAATGTGACAACTCCTTTTGTGTTCTAAAAAGGAAATAAAGTATTCATGTTTGGAACAACATGAGGGTGAGTAAATTATGACAAATGTACATTTTTGGGTGAACTGAACAAAAAAATACAAACTAACATAATTGGAAAAACTGAAACTAGGGAGTCGTGTGGCGTCATGGAAGGATCGGACGTTTGCTAGTTTTAAATATTTTTGTGTCAAAAGCCAGTGAGATTCGATACACCCTGATTCTTAACTGTTCTAGGAAGACAATGTGTCAAATAATTCAAAATCCTCAGGCTCTGGAGACATTAAAAGATACTTGCATGCTCAAGCTGAAGACCAAGAGAACCAGGCCACAAGCCCGAGAGCCGATTTGGCTGGTGAGGTGAAGGAAATTCGGCAAGAATTGATGAACGTGTCAGCAATACTGACGAAGTTCGTTGCTGACTTGGAGGAGCTTGCTGTAATATGTCGATCGATTACTGCCATGGAGACGAAATTCACTGAGATGGCTACAAGAGTGGGGGATGTCAAGAAATGGATAGATTATCTGGAGTCATCTGAGAGGAAACTAGCCGCAACCAAGGTGGATTTGGAGCAAGCTGGAAGGTTTGGGAGAAGCTGGAATATTTGGAGAATCGTAACCAGTGAAATAACGTCCGAATTGTTGGAATTCCTGAGGGAGCAGAGGGTCAGAACATGGTGGAATTCCTGGACGGGCTTTTTCAGAGTCTGCTCGACATAACAGGCCATAAGCTGGAAATTGAGCGAGCTAACAGAGTTCAGCTCGGGGATTTGCTGAGGGAGACAGGCCCCGATCTGGCCAAATTTCTGAGATCATACGATAAAGATCTCGTGTTACGGGAGGAGAGGAGTAAAGGAAGGCTTTCTTGGAAGAACCCCAGCATTTTCTTGTTCCTAGACTTTCAAATTTCAGAATTCGACAAGAGAAAAACGGAATCGATTCAAGGAATGCAAGAAACTCTTACAACAACGGAAGGTCACTTTTGCACTGATGTTCCCGGCCAAATTGAAAATAGATGCTAAGGATGGCCACAAAATATTTACGGGGATATGGGGTGGACATTTTTTCTTTGGTGCGGACTCAAGTAATAGCAGGGGAGTCATTACACTGATAAGTAAGCATCTACAATTCAAATGTCTTAAACAGATTAAAGATAAATTAGGAAGAGTCATTATTGTTTTAGCAGAAATTCAGGGACAAAGGTTGATTTTGGCTAATATTTACGCTGATGATCAGGGCTTTTTTATACATCTTGAAATGATGTTGTGAGCCAATGGCACCCCTTATGATAGAATATTGGGAGAGACTGATCAATCCTTGATCATAGTGAAGCAAAAGTGTGTAAGCCTCCTAGAACAACATTGATGCCTCACAGGATGTGTAAAATTCTTGGTCTTACAGATATTTGGAGACTTTTGAACCCATCTGGCAGGGAATATACATTTTTTTTTCCATCAGTCCATAAGATTTATTTTAGTATATATATATTTTAATATATCTAAGTCCCTCATTTCATCTGTTGTGGATCTTAGTCTCAGATCATGCCCTGGTGAGTTTAGCGGTGTTGCCATATACAGAGAAAAAATAATCATATAGCTGGCACTTCAATGTAGCCCTTTTGCAAAATCCTAAATTCCAACAAATGATAAAGGCTGAAATCAATGTTTATATGGAGACCAACTGGTCCTCAGTTTCCTTTGTGGGTGTGGCTTGGGAGGCACTTAAGGCAGTTCTTAGGGGTCATTTCATACAGTATGCCTCAATCACCAAAAAATGTTTGGAAGGGAATATTAAAAGTGGCAGAGCTGAAGCAACGAATATCATCTGATGGCCTCAGAGAATTGATCCGATTGAAATACAGATATAATACTATTGTGTCATGGAAGGTGGCATTTTGGCTATTCAGGGCAAGACAGTCATACTTTGAGTCGGGGGACAAAGCAAGGAAGCTTTTGCCTAGATATATAAATCAGAGAGAGTATTTTTCTACCATTCTCTCAGTGAAAGCTGCTGGTGGTAAAATATTTACCTCAGCCATTGATATTAATAATGCTTTAAAGAATTCTATATTGATCTCTATAGTTCCACATCTTCAACTACTGATGAAGATATTAGAAACTTTGTGGAACCATTAGATCTCTCTAAACTGACGACGGAGCAAACTAATTCTCTTGATTCTGAGATAACCTTGGAGGAGCTTGGCGAGGTAATTAAGGCCTTGCCTTAATTACTGATTAAGCAAAGCCAGACAGCCTTGCTGCTGAATTTTTTTGGATCTTATGCTACAGAACTGGCTCCACTTTTGTTAGAAGTTTATATGGAATCATGAAAGAATGGAAAGCTTCCACCAACCATGACACAAGCCCGGATCAGTCTGATTCTTAAAAAGGACAAAGATCCAAGCAAGTGTGAGAGTTACCATCCAATTTCCCTTATCCAGCTAGACATAAAAATATTGTACAAAATTCTGGCTACCAGATTAAGTTATGACATCTCTTATACATATAGATCAGGTGGGGTTTATTTGGGCCGCAACTCTTATGATAACATAAGGTGTTTCATTAATTTAATGTGGTCAGTGGCTAATGATCAGACTCCAGTCGCTGCCATCTCACTTGATGCCAAAAAGGCATTTAATAAGGTAGAATGGGATTGTCTTTTTAAGATTTTGGAAATATATGGGTTTGGGAATACTTTTATTGGATGGATTAAGTTACTTTATAGACACCTGGTAGCGGTGGTACAAACAAATTGATTAATTTCAGAATAAATATTTTTAACTATTTTAGGTTTAACTATTTCAGTTTTTAACTCTTCTTTAACACATCTTGACACGAGCGAGCTATTAACTATAGACAACAAAGAATGGCCAAAAGTCCCATTTAAATGAAATCAGTAAATGTTTTAACTTCGGTAGCACTAAAAATACATCTAAAATGAAACTAGAAAACATTAAAAAATAAAGTAAAATAAAAGTAACAGTCAGAGAGGGAAAGCTAACAAAAACTAAACTAAACTGAAAGCATAAATTAAATATAAAATAATATTCAGAAAAAAAATATATTCATGACCATAATAACCTGGTCCAAATAACATTCTTCAGAAGGCCGATCATTTGTTCCGAACATGTAACCATTCTAAGGTGAGGACAGTTCTGTCTGAAAAAGATCTTTAGGGAACATCTGTATGACAAAACATTTTAACAGATGATCCAGAGTCAACATGAGCCAGACACCTGCCTGAAGAGGAAGCACTCTTAGAATATACTTCAGTTTTGGAATCACTGCCTGTAATCAGGTCATAGCATAACACTAATAGCAATACAAGATACTCTTGTAAGCAATGTTGAGAGAGCACCCCAGTGGGGGAATAACATTCCACTGTGCATGCCTTCCTGTGTTATGAGTCTAACAGATCGGTACTGCCACAAAGCAGGAAGTGCTGGCTGCTTACCTGCTCAGTTTATCCAGTGCCTGTCAACACTGTCAATGGGAAGAGTTTTTTATTGCATTAGGTGCTTCTTCTCTCTGGACGACAGCTTTGCAGGGAGAGTGTTACTTGCATTCATAAGTGACTCAAATGCTACTCATCAGAATTCAAAATTAAAGGGATAGTTCACTCCAAAATGAACATTCTGTCATTATTTACTCACCTTCATGTTGATCCAAACCTATTTTACTTTATTTTTTCCGTGGAACACAAAAGGAGATGCTAAACAATATCACCATTATTGACCATATCACCAGAACTCACCATTCACTTTCAGTTTCAATTGAATCTTTTTTACATACAATTAGAGTGAATGTGACTATAGCTGTCATTCCTAACATCTCCATTTGTCTTCCACAGCAGAAAGTCTCTTTTTTTAATTGACCTCTCCCTTGACCTCTTTGAAATGTTTTCTTATTTTAATATTTCAGATTTTCTTGAGTTTAATAAATATGAAGTTTTGAGTTATAGTCTGCAGACAGGTTGTTTTATGGGTAGTGAGTGATAATGTAATGTCATAATTTGTATAAAGAGAAGATTAAGTAAAATTATACAGTTGGGTTTAGAACATTCTAGTAATCAAATTATCACACATGCTTTTTCCATGTCTCAAGACTCAGTGTATAATAAGAGCAAAATGTATGTGACCATACCCACGTATTGCATTTTGTCTGAAGAGGACAGAAGAAGGTCAAGGATGAGAGGGTAGCCCATCTTCTCTGCCATCAGTTTCTGCTGCTTTAGGGTTTCTCCAGTTAGGACCCAAAGAGACACTGCACCTTGTTCTCGCACATCCAACTGGAATACCTTGAAGCAGAAGGTAAAATTTAGAGAGCATCTAGATTTTACCGTGACTAGAGTTGGCTTTGATGAGACCTTTTGATGCAATACATAAAACCAATCTAGATCAGTGGTTCTCACTGGCAAGGATTGTTATGATGTTTGTTATGGACAGCAAGTAACAAAACAATTCTAAGTGCAAATAATAAAATGCAACAAACCATATTAGGACAGTAAAAAATGCTTATCAGCTTTTAAAAGGGAAAGCACTTCTCATATATTTTGCTGTTGACATCAAAGGCTGTGAGTCCAAACAAACTCATAAACTCACAAATTCATCTGTCACTGGGTAAAAGTTAGACAAATTATTTCAGAGGATTAACATGGTATGTGCTAACCACAATTTGTGTGTGGTGATTTATTGGCATTTAGAGACATTTAGAAATTGAAATTGTCTATGTTACTATTCCAGCTATGTTAAAGGGATAGTTCACCTAAAAATGCAAATTCAGTCATTGATTAGTCACCCCTGTGTTATTATAACCCTGTATGACTTTCTTTCTTTTTTTTAACACAAAGGGAGAAATTGTGAAAAAGGTTGTTCTCAGTGATGGCAGATAATGGTGACCATCAGTTTATAGTGATTGTTATGAACGCAACCTTATCGTATGCTTTCATTACAATCATGAATCTAATAGAATAATTTATTAGACTTCTGAATAATACTTTTGTGTCCTTTTGAAGCTCGAAGAGGTGGTCACTATAAACTGCCATTGTATGAGCATGAACTGCCATTGAATGAGCACTGAGCACATATTTGTTTTCCAAATTTCTCCCTTTGTGATAAGAAAAAGAAAGAAAGTTATATGGGGTTATAACAACACAGATGTGAGTAAACAATGACTGAATTTTCATTTTTGTGTGAACTAATTCTTGAACAACTTTACATTGTTAAGCCTATCAGGTCCATGGTAAGTTTAAAATTAATTCATTTGATGTTTGACTTTTAAGGACATTTTTGTTTACTTTTGTACACAAATTTTGTTACTTTGCTGATGTCAAATGTAAAAGAGTCCTGAAGCAAATCCAGTCGAGATCCACTGATCTAGAACTCTATAGTTAGTGTAAAAAAATAAAATTAACACATTTATTTTAAATACTTTTTCTTATTAAAACAAATGTAAACACTGTTTTTTGATTAACTACTGTGCTAAATCTGTGATTACATTACCTTTAACAGTTGTAAAAGATATTTGGAAGCTGATTGCCTGAGGAAGGATTGCTGTATGGCAGGATTTTGTCTGGCAATAGATTCAAGTGCTTTGGCTGCCTTGACCTGAGCAGAGATGTTCCTCTTTTGCAGGGTTTGCACTAGCGCATTGACTGCTCCTGCCCCACAGATGAGCTCCTGGTTCTCCCCATGACCCCGAGCCAATTCGGCCAGGGTCAAGCAGGCCTCTTCCTGCAGTACCTCTGTCAGAAATACAAAAATAAAATAAGAAACAATACAAATACAGAAAATGTCTTCCTAAATGTTTGAGATATTTAACAAAAAACATTTAAAGGAAAAGTTCATCCAAAAATGAAAAATCTGTCATTATTTACTCTCTTTTTTGTCATTCCAAACCTGTATGATATTATTTATTTCTGTGAAACACAAAAAGCAACCTTTTCACATAGGAGTTCATAGTGAGTAAATGTCAAGCAGTCTGCTGAATTCATTTGATAGCTTTGTTTGACAGACCAAAAAAACACAGGATCAATACATCACTTTGGAATCAGAATGTGATCACAAATGAGATTTCAAAGCTTCAGTGGAGGGGAAGATTATCAGTGAATAACAGCTTAAATTGTGGTTTGTTTCTCAATTGTGGCTTTATAAAACTCTGATTACAACACACGGGACAGGTATTGACTATTTTTATGGTGTTATCCTTTTCGGAGCTTGACAGCCATCGTTACTACAAACTGTTCTAATTTGGAGAAGAGCTGTGAAAACATTCTTTAATAAATCACTTTTTGCATTCCAAAAAATGAATAGCTTTCAGGTTTGGAATGACAGGAAGGTGAGACAGTCCATATGATTTGTTCTCTTTCATAACTGCATATATGCATCACCCTTCCCTGAAGCTAAACAGTACCAGAATTCACAGACAGTAATTCCACAAGATGTGGAATGCCTCCAGTGTGTGCAACAGCACTTTGGTTACATGGGCTTCTCACACATAGTGCACAGATACACCTGACAGCATTTACTAGCACATCTTCGAAGTCAGAGGTCAGGAGCTTCACTACCAGCTCCACCCCACCCTACACACACAAAATAAATTTGTGTAAAAACAACATACATTTCATATGATTTCCGCATTGCATGTGATAAATGCTGTTTTATTTGTAAAAAAAAAAAATGAAAATAAATTTACTTCATTGAAAAAAAAACATTTTTCTCACTTAAAAGATTTTGCTAGATTTATTCTTATAACAAGAAAAAAACAATTGGCCAACAGGTTATAAAAACTTGTCTTAATATCTTATGCAATTTTGCTTCTAAAGTTATTGTATATTGTTTAAGGATGTTGAGATGATTTCATGGAAAACAAGACAACAAAACAAAAATACTAATTAAGAAAATGTTTTTTAGGTAGTACTAGGATAATTAATGTGTGGTCTTTAAATTGTTTAGAGACAGGCCAGTGTGATATAGTTGTTGCAGATTACTTCTTTAGGACTCACCAACTGAGAAATGAGGGTTTGATACTGCTCGCTATGTCCTGCCAGATCGGCCAGTATAACAGCACAGCGAGAGTGCAGTTCTGGCTTTTGGCTGCAGAGGAGCTTGATCACCATCGGTACAGCATCATAATGCACCAGATCTTCACAAACTTTTGCATTCTCCGTCATGTGACATAGCACAGCTGTGGCCATGCACTGCACCATCTGCTTGTCTGCACAAAGGAGATGCACCAGGACGGGAATACCTCCTGTAGTGCAGAATTAAACTTTTATTAGAGGAAACTAGGGTAGGGACAGACAGACAGATAGACAGATGGATAGATAGATAAACAGACAGACAGACAGACAGACAGACAGAATGCTTATATCATAACCTGCTTCCATGATATCCTCACAAAAAGACTCAGTGTTCACACAAAGAGCCTCAAAGGATCTGAGGGCCATCTCCAACTGCCTGGAGTCCTCACTCTTAATCATCTCTACAGAAAAAAAAAGAACATTTTGATCTAAAGGTTATGCTTAGATGCTTCAGAAAATTATATAACATTTTAAATTACACCTACATATTAATTTCTTTTCAAAATTAAAATGTAAATGTATTTTTTAATTGAATGAGTTGGATAGTAAAGTACCCAAAATACATGGGACCTCCTCCAATACAGTTTAAAATAGAGGGATACTTAATGAAGTAGGTAGAGGGAATCCCCAATGTATGGGATAATTAAAGTGAATGGTGATAGGCTAAAATTCTGCTGAATATTCACTGATATATTTAAGCAATATCACATGAGCAAGAGTGTGATATGGCCCTACATCAGCACTGCTGTGATTCGGCCGCAGGCAATCATAGGTAATCCATAGGTAATCGTAGGTAATTAGTAGGTAATCAAATTAAAACATTTTACTTCATAAATAGTACCACGGCTTGTGCTGTTTCTACCAAGTTATTGAATAAACAAGGATGGATGTGCGTGTGTGTGTGTGTGTGTGTGTTAGAGAGAGAGAGTGAAATAGAGAGAGAGAGAGAGAGAGAGAGAGAGAGAGAGAGAGAGAGAGAGAGGGGTGTGTGATCACCTGTTGCCACTCCCAAGCAGAGATGCTTTCAGGTTTCTGAAGATCAGCTTTCTCAGTGGAAAAATAGTCGTCCAAGCGGGCTATTCCGCTATTTCGCGGTAGCCGGTGCGCAAGAGTCATTCCCTATACAAACCGCAATGTCATCCTCCATTTTGAACAGTACTTTTTATCCAATGTGGAAACTCCAGTAGGAGGTAAGCACCTTGAGTTCTGTAATCAATCTATAGTGTCTCTCAGCTGTGATGAGTTGTAAAGCTGAAGTTGTTCGTTTAAAGCGGTTTAAAGCTATTTTCTAGCTGTAGTCGTGTAGTAGTAATACGACCGATCACGGAGCGATGTTGTATGTTAACAATGACTAAAGGATTCACTTCACGTCACCAACTGGCTGATATTACACACAAAAATTATCTTTTGCCACCACCTGCTTGCTAACATATGTAATGTCAAAAAATAAAAATACATGGAAGAGACACTTATACAGTAACTCTTAACACATATGCACTACAAGCGGAGTGACACACACAGTGAAGCGTCGGAGTGCTGATGTTGTCAGACCATCAGTGCTCATGGAACGTCTCTCGTCCAATCAGATTCGAGATGGTGAAACGGCAGCTTTATCAGCTGTTAGTCATTGAGGCTCTATGACAGTTTGGCCATACCAAGATGGCTGCTTGAAATTTCTGGTGACTTCAGCTCCTGCTGGCAATTTACCGTTGCATCAGCGATCCAGTTCTATATATATATCAGTGCGAATAATTTTGTGTTCCGAGAAAGAATGTCATACGCATTTGGAACTACATGAGGGTGAGTAAATGATGACAGAATTTAAATTTCCACTCAACTATTCCTTTGCTTTTAATCTGAAATCATAAATATAATTACATTTATAAAGAGGATAATAATTGTGAAGATTAAAGCATACAATGTCTCACCAACAAGAATCTTCCACACAGAAAGGTCATCCAGGTTGAGCTGAATGAGGTGTGTAAGGACATCAGTGTGGAAGTAAAGTGCTGCCAGCTGGACAGCATTATTGCCTTTGCTGTCTTCCTCTTTCCAGTTTGCCCCAATGGACAACAGGAAGCCCAGCGCCTCCACTGAACCAGAGGTTGCTGACAATAACAGTGGTGAACTTTGATACCTGTAAAAACATCCATTATCTTGCATCTCTAAAGAACATGTTATTCAAACCGATATATTTTATGCTTATAAGTATTACTAGAGTATGATGATGAAACACTTTAACATTAACATTAGTTAACACAATAGTTTACATGAACTAACACTGAACAATACATTTTTTGAATCTTGGTTAATATTCATTTTAGCATATTATATTATTAGTGCACTATTTCAAACTAATGTCAGCAGATGGAAAGTGTTGTTGTAAAGTGTTACCAAAAAACAAATCTATACATCTTTTAAATTATGTTTTTGTTAAAAAAATATCCAATACTCAGCAGTGGTCTTCATTTCCAGTAATGTAGGGTCTTTCCTGAATAGTGCTTGGATGCATGCAACCTGACCATAAAAGGCTGCAAAATGAATGGGCATCCAGCCTCTCTTGTCCACAAGTTTGTAGTCTGCTCGCAGTGCAAGAAGGCAGTTTAGGGACTCAAGGGAGCCACATTGCACAGCAAGGTGCATCGGTGTAAGGCCTAAAAAAGGCAAAAAACTAGAACATATCAACTGCTTCAAGTGCTATAAGTTGTAAATATAATTATGGTGTTCACAATCTTTTCCCTTCCAAAATATGAAAATGTTTTCATTAGGAGATCCATTTTGGTTCCTTCTATTAACTGATCTCCAGCACATGCTTTCAATACAGCAACTTTCCGAAATCAAAACTTCCTCCCCAGTGAATAAGGACAGAGAGTAGTAACAGTATAAGTAAACCTCATAGGGAAACAATTATTAAAAAGTATGATATGACCACTTTAAATGTTGCTTAATAACCTTTGCTGATGAATCTTTCACTGCGTGTCTGGTTAAGGTTGACGCCTGCTGAGGCTAACAGGATGATGATGTGTGATTGGTTATTGGCTGCAGCGTGATGGAGAAGAGAAAGTCCCTGCTCATCTAGAACATGCAGGTGAGCGGGAGAGTTCTTGCGACTCAGAGAAAGAAACACCGCACAGAGTCCTCTCTCTGCAGCTGCCTTTAGTCCAAATGCCACATTCTAAGGTACAAACATATTTTATTGCTTAGACACAAAACATATTTATGATACAAAAAATAAACCACAGAATGAATCGACTGTCATTCTTCACCTTGCACTTTATGGCTTTCGTGTAACCAAATGTTTTCTTAAACTGCTCGTGTAGCTCGATGTCCGTCAAGGGCAGATTCTTGCCTTTGAGTACTTTGATGGTAGAGTCTAGGGCCCCCCACCACTGAACCATGTTATGTTGAGGATAAAGTGACTCTAACTCAATGGAGAGGACATTATAGCTGCAAAACACAAATTAATGTTTAGACATCATGAAATGCAAAATTAGGTCTTTCAAGGTGTATTTTAATAATTGAAGGTCGCTGACCTTTTCCCTTCAATCTCACTGAGTGGTATTGGAAAGTGTGTTTTGTATGTGGAGTCCTGATGAAGCAACTCGTGAAGGTAATTTGCTGCTTGAGTATGCAAAGTTCTGAAAGCTGCCTATAAGAAAGGAACAAATAATCTATTTAATACCCTAATGCATATTTGAGTCAAAAACACACACAAAAAATTTTAGGCTACATTTTACACTTTCAGTGGCCTTTTCATCTGACATTCCAGGAATTTCTTAATTAAGGCAAATTAATTGTTTTTACATTTATTTAGCTATGCTTTACATTAGAATTGAGATTGCATTCATAATAATAATTTACCTCTTTGGGTCAAAATTGATTATTTCAAAATTTCATTTTCATTTTCCATGTATTACTTATATATTTAATGATGTATTGACAATGTTAAATACATATAATGTTCAGATATATATTTCAAAATAGCAAGCTGTTATTTAGCAGATGCTTCTATCCAAGTGCTTTATAGTATACTTCTAAATGTGACCTGCTTCATCTTTTTGTTTATCTTTGTTTTATTAAATCTGAATTTAAATCCTCATTCCTCGCCTGCCTCATCACAATTTCATTTCATTTCATTGACAAAAATAGTGTTATAGAGAATATGCATCTAATTGTACCATGTCTGAATTAAAGAGGGTAAAAATGAGCTATGGATTTTAGCAAGGATGTAACCAAATATTCAACATATGGGGGGACAAAAGGTGAAATTTAAGAAAGTTCCAATTAAAGACCCATGATAAACCACTAATCTGAATACTGGGGGGACTGGTCTTCATCAGTATCTATGGTGGTTATGGCCCTTCACTTAAATTAAACCTAAGAAAACTTTGAGGAAACATTTGTATTTCTGCAGAGTGCAGTGTAAAAACTGAAATCAAGTTGAAATAAATGTGCCCTATATGCCATCTCACCTTCATTTCCTCAGTGATGTCATCCAGGGCAGGAGTCCCCACATCAAATTCAATCCCCCCATGAAGGTGAAAATATTGATCCTGCTGGTATAGAAAGTGTTTGCAAGCAAAATCTGGTCCAAGAACATGTGGAGGTAGTTCTCGCTCTGTTTTGAGCTTGTCCTCTTTAAAATAAAAAGGTTTTCTGTATATTAAAAGTCAGTGCAATCAAATATGCATCCAGCTAGAAAGCAGCAAATGGCAATCAAAACAACACAATGCAAACCTGATAAAGGTGGAAGCATTTTAGACAGATTAGGAATCAACATCTTTTTCCTCAAGGAAATCAGCAGGGGCACCAGGAAAGTAATGAGTTTCAGGTAGGCAAGATCTCTGGAGACTTCTGCACTCCTCCGAAGGTTCTTACTCACTAGTTGAATCTGGCCAGCCAGTCTTTTCTGCAGCCTCTGGTAGGTGGCTAGATCAATTTCGTCCTCTGTGAGTCGAACAGCATTGGACAGATTATGAGTCCCCTCAAACACAAACAGATTTTGGTGCTGGTGGACAGAGGTGAGGTAGGCACTCAATTTAATCAGGATGTTCTCTGAGTATTGTGAGAAGAGGTTCTCCTCTTCTGCACTGCTGGGCTCGTAGGTTGGGTCTAAATCGACATCCTCCTCATAAATGCCCTGATAACATGGATCATCTGAGATGTCCATGAAACCTGCTGAGACAAATGATAGGAAAATGATTTCATTCACAATGGATGGGTGGACAGAAAAATAGATAGATCGATGAAATTATAGAACGGGATGGATGGATGAAAATATAAAACGAGGTAGACGTTAAATCAGCCAAGACCTCTGAAAAAAAAATGGTGGACCTCCACAAGTCTGCTTCATCCTTGGGAGTAATTATGTAATAAATGCAGGAAGGTACCACGATTATCTGTACAAATAATAGTATGCAAGTATAAATGCCATGGGACGCTCGCAGCCATCATACCGCTCAGCAAGGAGACACATTCTGTCTCCTAGAGATCAACGTAGTTTGATAAGAAAAGTGCAAATCAATCCCAGAACAACAGCAAAGGACCTTGTGAAGATGCTGGAGGAAACAGGTAGACAAGTATCTATATCCACAGTAAAACGAGTCCTATATTGACATTACCTGAAAGGTTGCTCAGCAAGGAAGAAGACACTGCTCCAAAACTATATAAAAGCTATAAAAAGCCAGACTACAGTTTGCAAGTGCACATGGGGACAAAGACCTTATGGAGAAATGTCCTCTGGTCTGATGAAACAAGATGTAACTGTTTGGCTATAATGACCATTGTTATGTTAGGAGGAAAAAGGGTGAGGCTTATGAGCCAAAGAACACCATCCCAACCGTAAAGCATGGGGGTGGCAGCATCATGTTGTGGGGTTGCTTTGCTGCAGGAGGGACTGGTGCTCTTAACAAAATATACGGCATCATGAAGAAGGAAAATTATGTGGATATATTGAAGCAGCATCTTAAGACATCAGCAAGGATGTTAAAGCATGGTCGAAAATGGGTCTTCCAAATGGACAATGACCCCAACATACCTCCAAAGTTGTGGAAAAATGGCTTAAGGAAAACAAAGTCAAGGTTTTGGAGTAGCCATCACAAATCCCTGACCTCAGTTTGATAGAAAATTTGTGGGCAGAACTGAAAAAGCATGTGCGAGCAATGAGGCCTACAAATCTTACTCAGTTGCGCCAGTTCTGACTGGAGGAATGGGCCACAATTCCAGCAACTTATTGTGAGAAGCTTGTGGAAGGCTACCCAAAATGTTTGACCCAAGTTAAACAATTTAAAGGAAATGCTACCAATACTAACAAAGCGTCAACTGTATAAATGACCCATATCATTATCCTCCTGGTGTGGTTCTGTATTTCAGCATGTGCTGGAAAGAAAAACAGTGATTGGTTAGGTGAGGTGAAAACGGACTAGGTAAGAGCTTGTGATCATACGTAGACACATTCTATAATGAAAATGAATAACAATTTGCAACTTTACCTGTCTGACACCTTCTGTTTCCTAGCTCACTAATATCGCAGACGATTATGCTTAATTAACCGTGAGAGACAGAAATCGTGATCGCGATTAATTGTGCAGCCCTACTTGTTGTGTCTTTTTGTTGTTTTGTTTTCATTCTATTATAAACCGACCTTGACCTTGATTCATAAATAAAACCTTTTATTTTTCTCAATAGATGGATGGATCACCTGCATTTAGAAACTCTGTCAGCATATCTTTCTTTGTCTGAGGCACTCCATCTGAATCCACGCCCATAATAGATCTCCATAACTCAGAGAAACGTAGACGTTTCTCTCTAGAATTGTAACACCCATGCCAGAGAGCCTTTATGGTATAATCTATATTTATTAGAATCTGCCCAACTTTTGTATCATAATATGCTGGTGGTAACTGGCACGTGGAGCTCTGGTCATAGTTGGGTACAAGACTAATAACTGGAAACTGGTTGAAACCATATATTCCCACAGTCAGCTCCCTCACAATCTGATGAACAACTCTGTAGTCCAGAGGCAAACATGAGTCAAGGGGAGCAAGAATTATTATGTTGGGATCCAAGATATTTCTCATTTGTCTGATGATGCCTGGAGGTGAATCAACATGCAGGCTGTGTTCTTCACAACTGAAAAACCAGTTACAGGTGGTCCGACTGACAAGTTCTTGTTGTTCCCTGCGGTCATGTTTCTGCAATAAAGCGGTTGCATTTGTCTGAGCGGCCAAAGCAGCACGGACATCTCTATCACAACTCTGATTTGATGGGAAAGCGATCCGGTACAAGTTATCCATGGTTTGATACAAATCTTCATCAGCTCTCGGAGATAGTCATGAGACATGAGATCTTTGAAAATAGTATTAAATCGTCAGTAAGGTTCCTCTTTAAAAACTGCGTTCCCAGATTATGTATAGTTTTGAACCGCGTTGCGCTTGGCAACCAACGACGCACAGCGAGAGTTCTGCAACGCTTCAGATAAACCACTAGATGGTGGTGTTGCACAACTTGTTCACAGGCGCCTCAGTAAAACGCACACCACGCAAATGAATTAATATTAATTTGGTTACGTACGCGTTGTTTCGTAAGGGGCCGTTCAAAACGAATTATTTCTGCCACCATCTGCTCTGTTTTAAACTGTTTTCTTATGTAAACATGCACTAGACGGACGTCTTTGACCTTTTTGCCTCGTATCGCTGATGTTTTGTTTGTTTGTTTGTTATTTGCGCCATGTCAAGTTAAAATAACTTTTAAATGCGTCTCTAGACACCTGCATTCGTGACGCTGCGTCTAGCTTTTTTTGCACAATTGTGCGTTCGGTTTGACGTTCATGGCCCCTAACCTCGCTTGCCCATACATACAGTAAATGTTATTATTCCGAACCTATTTTGATCTTCTTGGTTCATTGATTAAAAACTGTGCTGCGTGTCAAAAGTGGATATATTTTTAACTTGACACAGTTAAAAAAACAGCGAAACAACCCGTCTAGCGCATATTACACAAGCCAACATCTAAATAGGGTAAACGGAACGCAAGAACGCGTCCAGCGGAATGCCCTCTGGCGTAACATAGGCCTATTTAATATTCACGATTCAGATTTGCCCACGAAAACGTGGATTGCTTTAAACAGCGCATGGGCTATAAAGACTTGGACTGGAGAGCCTTGAATTTTTACCCATCTTAGAGACTTTTTTCCCTGTCTCTTTTAAACGAGTGTCTTATTCGAGACTCTTTTTAAATACGCCTTTGTATATAGTTTATAGTATTTCTGTGTTTTTTTTTTTCTTTTTTTTTTCTTTGTTGTTGTTTCTTTGTATTTTCTTTGTACGGAAGAGGATTAGGGCCAAGCAATAATTAAACAAAATAAAGCCATCTCGAGATTAAAGTCATTATAATGCGAGATTAAACTCGTTAAATTTCGAGAAAAAAGTCGAAATACAATCTTGAGAATAAACTCATTAAATATCGAGAATAAAGTCATTATAATGCGAGATTAAACTCGTTCAATTTCGAGAAAAAAGTCGAAATACAATCTTGAGAATAAACTCATTAAATATCGAGAATAAAGTCATTATAATGCGAGATTAAACTCGTTAAATTTCGAGAAAAAAGTCGAAATACAATCTTGAGAATAAACTCATTAAATATCGAGATTAAAGTCATTATAATGCGAGATTAAACTCGTTAAATTTCGAGAAAAAAGTCGAAATACAATCTTGAGAATAAACTCATTAAATATCGAGAATAAAGTCGTTAAGTTTAATCTCACATTATAATGACTTTATTCTGTAACAAATGTTGTGTTCTTTTGTTTTGCAGACACTTTATTCAAAGAGGATTTCAGCCTTAGGAAATTCACAGATACATTTTGTGACATGCACAAAAGACAAAGAAAGCAATTTAGTGCTGTCATACCAGTGCAAAGATGAGGGTGAGTGCCTTTACCAAGATCCACAAGGCAATTCAATTAGTACTATTTTTTAAATCCGTTATGATGTACTTTTCACTCTTAAGTGCTCTCTCTATATTTGTCTGCTTAGAAACATCGAAGTATGGGATTCTGGAGTGGGATGAGGACCTTAAAGTACAGTGTATGAAGGAAAAGCCTTCTTCAAGTGAAACGGATTCACGAAAGGCAGTATGTTTTCCCTCCTATTGGAAGATGAAGATACTGCACTATTGTCTACTATATATCTCTTATGTTTTATTCCTTTTTGCAGTGTCCTTGCTTTTACTTATTTTCAAGGACTACTCTTCCTCTTTTGGACTCCTTTCTCAATGAGAAGGTACAGTTCATTGAAATCATACTTTGTTTTATCATTCGATAATGTTACATGTTCTAATGTAAAGTTTCCCCATGTAGAATGCACCCATTGAAGAACGGGATGCAACGGGGACCTTTCTGTCATGGCTCATATTAAGGTTACTTACCAGTGGTTTGATTTCTGGTGGCATTTGTAAGACATTGTGTTGCCTCTCATTTAATGACACTAATCACACTCCGTTTCAATTTAGGAGGCCTGTGTATGTGTCACATGATATCTGGTCAATTTGATGTGGGGAATCTTCCATCATACATTGAATGTGACATATACTTCAAGGACCATCTTAAAAATCCAACTGTTTATTTAATGTAATCCAAACAAGGAATTAAAATCGAACTGTACCCATGAAAATTAGGAGATTAAACTTAAAAGATTAAGATTTTGTTGTGCTTTTTTGCATATTGAGTAAATAACTAATACAAATGAGTTAATTTGTATTAACTCCCAATGCCCCAAACCAGTACTGGTTTCAGTAGTGTAGATAGAATTATTAAATTATAGAAGTTTATTTGCATTAAAATAGCAATATCATAAAATCAGTTTGAGAATAATAGTTGTATAAGAAACAACAGTCCTTTCAGACTTAAACTTGGCGATTCTACAGCAGAACTGCATGATAAGGTGCTTTGGTAATAGAGCAGAGTGTCACAATCCTCAACAGCTGCTAACCTGAGCAGCTTTTCTCCAACTCCCCTTGTGTAAAGACAAGTTAGCCTTCTGCCACACAGGCAGACCATTAAGGAAACTCACCACATCTTCGTCCAAGTATGGGAATCTGCATTAAAAATAAATATTTACCAAACACAAAAGATGTTTTGAAGAATCTTCGCTCTTTTCATTCAGAAACAGTTCGTAGCGACCACAGTTGTCAAAAAAGAACCAAAAACAAGAACGTACATGTTATATTCCATGAATAATGAAGTCATTCAATAGCTTTGTGACAAACAGACAAATATCAATATTCACTAGGAATCATCCCCTCTTCCAAAGCCTCCCTTCGCGATCTTGTTCAGGTTAAAAACATGCTGCCTCAATGTGTCATTATTGGCAAACTGAGAGCTGCAGCGAGTGTTGCTCCTCAAACAAACCAATCGTATGGCTTTCGGAGACTCTGAATTAGGCATGTAGACAGTTAATCGATTAACCAGCATTAACAATTTGTTTGACTAATATTATTGGATAACAATTAACGGAGGTGTTAATCAAAGACATTTTAAAAAGCGGACACATACACAATCACAAGAGCTTCACAGATCTTCTTTAGTATGTTTGATATCAAGTTAGATGAAAAGCTCGAACTCTTAAAGCTCCTTTTACAGGTAATACAACAAGTTAATGGATAATTCTGCTTGACATGTTGCGTTTGTGCTTGCATAAAATTTTAACCGTATCTGGGAGAAACAGTTAAACAGAAACAGCAATTTTTTTCATGCTTTTTTTGTCTTTTCTAACTTTGTTGCGCTTTAATTTCGTGCAGTAACACACTGACATAGCGATTGATGTATGTCGTCATGAAACAAAGACTCTCCCCTCCAAATCTGAACACAAGTGGTCACAGGAGATTTAATCGACCAGGTGTAAACAGTGATGTGTCTCATATGACCACATGTGATCGGACCACCCGAGATGCCAGATGTTAATACTAGGTGTAAACGGGGTCTATGTCATGCCTGTTTGGTCATTTGTTCAATTCATAGTTTATCGGTTAACTGTTTTTTAACCGGTTAATATTGTTGGTTAGTCGGTTAAAAGAATTTGGCCAAATTTGCAGCCCTACTCTGAATATTACACATTAGTCATTTGAACTCCTATTATGTTGGGGTTTTGGTCCTATTAGAAGCTTCACAGCCATGGTCTCTATGAACAGTAATTTTCTTTTTTTGGTGAATTCTTAAATCGAAACACTTCATTTTTAGCTGCAAAATGTAAGAGTTGCCTGGCCTCTCTTCCATGGTCCCCGATGATTATCATCCCTTCCAAGATTTCTTAAGGATATTCGGCCCAGTTCCATAGCCAGCTCGTTGTCAAGCCCTTCCAGCCCGGAGGTTTTATACTGTATCCTGTGTCTGGAGCATCCAGCCAGCTGTTCGTCTGCCCCAATGCCAGTCAAAACCTCATGTGTGATCAAATAAATACCCAGTATTTCCATTAACTCTGAGTTTTCATGCAGATGTAATTTCAATGTGAACAGAAAGAAAAACAAACCATCAGCAGTTACCTTTCCTTCTGATGTATAACGCTCTTGTTCTGTGCCCTCATTTATTACACCAATTCCTCTGGCTGCAAACCAGACAGTACATCCAAGGCTGTCATACAGAACAGTATCCAAAGGATGCACCAAATTACAGATTTGTTCCTGTTGCATTTCTTTCAGCTCCTTGAGTTAAGTTTATTTCAACAAAGTTCCACTTGCGCTTTGGACAAAAATGTTTTAGTTCCTGCAGGAAAGCTCTACCAGAGATCTGTCATCTGCCACATCTATCTGTTGGTGTTTTTCGGCATTCTCACAGTCTTTGTTCCTTTCTTTGAGGACTTGGTAGGAACCTTTGCTACTTGCATTTTGAAAGCAACATTGAGCAGGTCAGTGGGTTTGTCTGCAGGAATGTGTCTACCTGCAAGGCCCGATAATATAATTTAATCAATTCCTCCAGAGAAGAGAATAGTAATATCAGCTTAGGTATGTTTTAAGCGGACCACTGAGTGATCTTGACTAGCTAGGTACTGTATTCTCTTATGAACCACCTCACTAAGAACATCAATAAGCATGTTTACCATTTTTCTCTTTTCTGGGTTTGTTAGAAGTTTAGAAACCTGAGGCATTCTGGTCTTGTTCAATAGTTGCAAGTGAAGAAATAGATGTGTTCATTGGACAAACAGTGGAGGTCAGGCTAAGTCCAGAAGTGTTTACAGAGACAAAACTGGGAAGACCTTCCAATTTCAATTCCTACATATAATATGGCTCGTCACCAAAGTGGAAACCCTGTGGATAAAGTTCAAAAGTAAATATACCCAACTGTGAAATGTCCCTTATGTCAAACCTGTAAACATTGGGTGGTACTTCATGCCACTGAGATTCATTATTGTCTTTGCTGGCTGACAAGCAACTGATGCGAGTGTAAAAGATGCTCTGTCAGAATCAGATTTCCAAAGCAGACTACTTCCAAATATATCCATCCCAAACCAGATACAGCATTCTTCTTTTTGGTAATAGATAAAGGCCCAGGGTCCTTTTAGTTGTGTTAGTAAAGACACTATTATCTGAGTAACTCTGCACCTTTGACAGGTGATGGAGAACAACTTTAGTGTCAATTCCTTCTTGCCCTAATGTCAGACCACCAAAATCCTTCCCGTTCCAGAGAAGGATATTCCCATTTTCATCCTGAATATGCTGAGGGGTCAAGCTGAATTTACATACAGTAAATTCCACATATATGTAAATACTAAATACAATAGTAAATACTCCATGTATATATGAAGGGTAAAATGTATTTATGCACAAAGTTTCAAAATAAAACGAAAAAAATATATAATTATAAGATCATACATACTATTTCAAAATTACAATTAATAAGTATTTTGCCATTTAAAAGTGAGTGACAGCATCTGTTTGTATCATGCTAGAACGTTTAACATAAACAGACGTCATACATACCCTGTTTTTCTTTAAATTGAACAACTCGTCGACAAAAATCTTTAAGTCTTTGATCTGTGAAGGTTTATAAACACTCATTACAAACTGCAATGTTTAAGCGAACGTATTAAAATGCTTTAACAGTGACCACTAATTTGAATCATTGTGTTTATGAAATTAGTAAGTATATATTTAGTTTTTATAACCTTTTCGTTCATTTCAGGTGTGCGTTCTTCTTGAGCTCCAAGTTCTGTTCGCTGGATGTTTTAGATAGATAAAAGATAACATTTTATTGCACATTTTTAAGAATGTTTAAAAGGAAACATTTCCACAATGGTCGCACACGAATGACTTTTAAATCAGGTCAAGCAGTTGTTTACATATTGACACGCTTCCTCCCATGCCATATGACACACTATTAGGTATTTAGAGTCAAAGAAAATGTGGTTTGAGGATACCTAAATAAGGCTGGAGTATTTGCCAAAAATAAATGTAGATGAATAAGGTCAAAATCAGGTACTTTTGGAGGTTTGCATGGACAAGGATAGTTCACCCGAAAATAAAAATGCTCTCATCATTTACTCACCCTTATGCCATCCCAGATGTGTATGACATCCCAGATGTGTATGACTTTCTTTCTTTTCTTCTGCCGAACACAAATAAAGATTTTAGAAGAATATCTAAGCTCTGTTGGTCCTCACAATGAAAGTGAATGGTGGACAGGACATTGAAGCTACAAAACGAATATAAAGGCAGTATAAAATTAATCCAGTGGTTAAATGTCTTCGATAGGTGGGGGTGAGAAACAGATCAATATTAAAATAAATTTTTACTATAAATCTACACTTTTACTACCACATTCCTTTTC
>NC_068289.1:45969204-45994204 GCF_025860055.1 Xyrauchen texanus | reverse complement strand
TACACAAATATTTGTTCATACTGTCTCTGAGATGAAGGACTTCATCATTTGTGTTTGTTGAGCCATCCTCCTCTGCATAAGCTCTTTGTCATATTCGCTTACAACTACAGGGGGCACATCTGCCACTTTGGGTTCCTGTACTATTGCCGTCAATTCCGTTACATATGTCACATCCTGTTTCTTCATATAGGCTTCAAATTCCTCTGTAAAAGCATATCATAATGTTGAGAATGTAGCTGATCTGTAAGTTCACAGCTTTTTAAATTAATAAATCAAACAAAGATTAGAATTATTTAAAGCCTTTTAAAGCCTAAATAAGGTTTGTCTGAGTCCAAACTAACCTTCCTCAAGGAGGTTTGTGGAAGCAGAGGCCTCTCCATGTTGGTTCTTTGCGAAGATGGTGTATTCTCCAGCATCATCAGCAAATGTCATAGAAATCTCCAACTTGCATTCCCCTGTGTCCTTGTTATGGCTTACTCTATATCTGTTATATTGACAAGGAAAGTATGGGCTTTACTGTTTTGCTTTAATCAGATCACCTACTGTAAATACAAACTGCTGTTGTACAAAATCAAACCTGTATCCAGTAGTGAGTGGAACTCCACTCTTCTTCCAGTAAATATGTGGTTTAGGACTGCCTCCGATCTGGCACTGAAAGACAACACTGCCACCCTCGACCAGTTTCTGAACAAATGGCTTCTTTACAAAAAATGGAGCTACAGGTACTCCAGTGTCCATTGAGACTTCAGACACGGTCTCCTTTGCGGCTTCAATGACGGTCCTTGTTAAAAAGAAAAAACACAGACAAAATAAATTTCCTTTTGGCTGTACCTTTCACAAAATAAGGTAAAAAACCCTATTCAGATTGGAAGAGTTTACCCTGAGGTGACGTTTTGTAATTTTAAGCCCATTTGAATTGAACACATCTGTGCTTTTCACAGAGAACATTAACTACTGTTTATGTTTTCTCAGGGGTCCTCTGAGTAATCTATATAATCCCATAAGTATAGTAATATCTGTGATTATTTTTTCACATAATCTCTCCTCACGCATTTTGACCTTTACTGGATATTGTAACTAAAGCTACATTTCTCGTTGCCCTGCCTTGAGTATCATCACTATGGATTTAGGTATTTTACCAAATTTCTGTGTAAATTAACAGTTTTACAAACAGCTTAATACAAAAAATACAAAATAAAAAACACTGCTGAGAATGGCCACTGTAAAAACTAACGACTCCTTGCCCTTGTGACCGTGCAACTTACTTTTTCTCCTGGACAGTAATCTCCTCTCTGCTTTCAATCTCCTCAGACACTGTATAGTGGGGAAAAGCAGAAAATAAATAAATAAATAAGGTTTCTGGTTGTGCATTTATTTTCACATTATAGTAACATTTTTGAGACATCTTTTGCTAAACCATCAGAATCATGTAAAATATATTTTGTTAAATACAATAAAGTTGTACATGTCAGTGGTTCCCAAACTAGGGTGCCACCACGACTGGTTAAGTGTCACGCAATCTGTGCTGAATTCAATATTTTAATCCCCAACGATGTTAAAGTGCCAGCAGTACCAAGTACTGACAGAATTGGGTGCCTGCGTGCTGTTTGACTACAGCCGGCTGCTTTCAAATGTTCAAATGTGTATGTCTGCGTGTGCTCTATGTAGCGTTCATGTCTCGTGGTGGTTGCAGCTTATGTCTGCGTGCGCTCTATAGAGTGCTTGTGTCTAGTGAGTGTAGCTTTAAGTCAGTATGTATATCTAATAATCACATAGTAAAAATTCTGTCAGTAATTTATGTACTTTTATTTTGCATTAGATAACTATTGTAATGCTTTTATTTTACAATTTTACAAAGGGTTGACAAACACCAATGATTCCCAAACTTTTTTAAACTATGTCGTGTTTAAAAAAGTTTGGGAATCATTGGTATTTGTCAACATTAGTTCACTCAATAGTTAACATGAATTAACAATGAACAATACTTTTAAAGAATGTATTACTCTTAGTTAATGCTAATTTCTACATATACATTGTAGCATTAAATTTGTATATGTTAACATTAACATAGTTAATACATTATGAACTAACTCTGCATGACAATAAATCGTTTTTAAATTAACCAAGATGAATAAATGCTGAATAAAAATATTATTAATAATTGTTTATCATGATGCCTTATGCATTATGATAAACAATTATTAATAATTGTTTATCATGATGCCTTATGCATTAACTTATGTTAATGTATAGAAGCTTTTTAAATATGTATTCAGTCATTTGAAGCAAAGTTATACCTTTGACAAGCAGGTAGCAGGAGGTGCTGATAGTTCCAGCCTCACTGGTAGCAGTGCATGTAAAGCGGCCACTATCTTCTGCAAAGGCTTCGCGGATCACCAAGCGGGAATAGCTATTTTCATAAGTAATCTGGAAATCAATGGAGTTCTCGATTCTATAATCCTCTCTAAACCACATAATGGCTGGGATGGGGTGGCCTGAAATCTGGCACTCCAGAGTCACAGACTCTCCCTCAGTGACAGTCACATTTTTCAAACCCTAAAGAAAAATGCAGCAATTTTTATTTAGTGATTCTTCAGGGTGTAATACTGACGTTAATAAAAATAAAAAAACACTTACCGCTATCAAGGTAGGTGGCCTGACAGGCTCTTTGATAGCTGAGGGGATCGCTGCAGTCTCAACAACCTGTGGAAAAATAACATTTGTTTCCTTTCCTGACCAAAGATTTCTGTACATGTTTTATTTGTTAGCTAAAGGGAACAAGAGATGTTAAAAAGGGAAGTGTTCCTGTGGATGAAAAGATTATAAGATTATGAAAAGAAGAAGTCTTCAGTATAGCAGGTGAGTTCTGTAAGGAAAATGGTTAGCTTTGAGACATCCATCATTAAGTGATTCAACCGCATAAGACTCCATTAGATAAAGAATCACTATGGTGGTTAGCTTTACGAGTGGGCAACATGTCAAACAACAAACCTGGGTGTCCCACTTTTCGCCAGTAAACGAAACGCCTATCTGTCTGTGTAACTCTGTGTCAAAATGCGTCTGATATCTCTCTGTAGTTTCTCTAAACGGAGAAGGTGTCAGCTCTGGGGTCACACGAGTCTCCACGATCTTATCGGTTGGAGGCTTGACGGGCTTGATGATCTTTTGAGCAGCAGTTGCTGAGGATAACTCTTTTTGTAGTGTGGCAATAGCAGAACCTGCGATTGAAACCTGACCAACCCAAGAAGAGGAATGTTACCAAAGAATAACACAATATCACTTCTGTTTAGCCACACAGAGGGGAATCGTCAGGAAATTAAATTCTAGATGGGTGGTGTGAACAAAATTAATTTGTTAGCCATTCTATAGACAGGTCATGTACTCCAATGGTTTAATTAATTCTAAGAGTTTGAAGGACAATATATGGATGTTATGTTTAAAGTTATTGTGAAACTTGAATATATGGTAAGGGGGGGGGGTAACTGGTTTAGATTGGTCTGGATTGGTGACAATTTGTTAGGGGATAGTGATAAATGTATAATGTTAACATTAGGTCTTACTCATTCAATGGGGTCCAGAAGTCAGAGGCCACTAATTAAAATGTTTCTATTTTGATTTTACCATTTTAATGCATATTTTTACCATTACAAATTATAGGTATGTATAGAATGTATAGGTATTTAGTATGTCCCTATTTTGTTTAAATCTTGCACTCAAGCTGGCATAGACTCTAAAAGCTTAAGTAAAACCCGATGATCCATGTAATTCCAAAATGATTTGAGAATGTTCCAAAGAGCATCTTGTGTGCAAATTATCGTACTACCTACAAATGACAACATAGTTAACTTTTTTTAACTTGATTACTGACCTATAAAGAGTGCAGAACTTCAAAATATGTATTCTTTGTGCAACAGCATTACATTGTTTAAAAAAAAGAATCTAATTAAAATCTACTTAAAATTAAAACTTTGTTCTTTAGGTTTTCTGGTTTATTGACAGATTTTCAATGTGGTCTCAGACTTTTGGACCCCGCCGTACATTAATCTACTGAAGAATTTCATAATTGTATTTCAGGCAAGCAGGACAACAACTTAAATTTTGATTTCAGGTTTATTTCAATTGGTTCATCCAATTGGTTAAACACTTTAGAGAGGAGAGGTTTTTATTTCACTGCTTGCCTGTAATCACCCATTCTTACCTCATAGCTATGATCTGCTTTTGGTACAGTAACTTTTGATACTGTAAAATGTGGAACTGGGGATGGTGCAAGGCCAGTCTCCACCTTGGAGCTAGCCTCAGTAGTTCTTTGAATCTATTGCAAATCAACAAAGAATATTTGAAAGCAGATATTCAAGAAAAAGAAATCATGTTTACGTTATAATGTTTTACGTTATGCTTCTAACCTGGGTAACGTGAACACTTTGCTTAGAGATGGATGTTGGCATTTGAGGGGGAAATAGTAACAACTCCTTTTTACTTGTAGCCTGTTGCTTAGTGGACAGTATTTCCTGCTGTCTTATATCAGCCTCTTCCTCCATCTGAGCCCCTTCAGCATGCGTGGGCTTTCGTACACGTGCATAATCGACAGCTGCCAGCACAGTGGCCACAGCATCTGCCTTTTTTCCATCCCCCTGGCAAGAGCAACCATTCATCATTTCATTTTCAAGCACACATCCAGAATAAGACAGAATCCAGCCTTTTCTAAAAATATACAGCATATATACAGTAAATGAAAACAACAACATGGGACGAAAGCTAAAAAATTAACCACCCATTGATGTTGCGTGCTAAATAGTAGAATGTTGATAACTTGAAAAGAGATTGTTTGGGTAAAAATGAACATGGCTTACTTGTATCTTTATTACACAGCTCTCTGAAATATTGGATTCTGATTGGTCAATTGTGTCATTCTGCAGTTAAATATGTTTCATGAATGCTGAACAGAATAACTGACCAATGTGCCAAGCAACCAATTTTTAAATAGATGTTTTCACTTCTTTCCTATAACTCCACGGCCACTTCCTTCTTACATAATAAAACAATATCAACTCAAATCAATATTTAATGTCCACTTAATCCTCATCTACATGTAATTTAATTTAGTGAACTGTCATTTAAATTCATTTTACATTCCTCTAAACTAAGGGGCTGTACATTATCCCTTATATATTTAATCTAACTCCTTTGTCTATCCCTTATATATTTCATCTAACTCCTTCATCTATCCTGCATTCCAGAGCTCTAAAAAAATTAATCAATAAATAAAAAAATCAACCTTTCAAATGTTGCCCTTAAACACATAAACAGAAGGTGCTCTTTGTAAAACAAAGCAAAAGTGAATGGAAGATAGGACAGCTGTTCTAAACTTCAGCAGCGTGCCCTGTACAGTAGGTGGCAAAGGAGGTTTGTATATAAGGTGTTATGAGCTCAACAACAGCCACACTTGGTGTGATCTCTTATGATAATGGGGAATAAAACAGTAGGGGAAAATAACTTAACTGCACCATAAGAGATGGGGTTGCTCCGATACCAACATTTTGGCTTCGGTACGATACCAGGCCTGGTACCAATCAATACTACAGTAACTCGATACTTAGGCAACAAATACGAAATTACATAGGAAATTACTTGCCTAAAAGAACTGCATAAAGTCTTATAGGTACAAATTATGCCTACACAATTATATACACAGGGCATCCGGAAAGTATTCACAGCGCTTCACTTTTTCCACATTTTGTTATGTTACAGCCTTATCCCAAAATTGATTAATTATTTTCCTCAAAATTCTACAAAAAATACCCCATAATGACAACGTGAAAGAAGTTTGTTTGAAATCTTTACAAATTTATTAAAAATAAAAAACAAACAAAAAAAAATCACATGTACATATATATTCACAGCCTTTGCTCAAAACTTTATTGAAGCACCTTTGGCACCAATTACAGTCTCAAGTCTTTTTGTGTATGATGCTACAAGCTTGGCACACCTATTTTTGGGCAGATTCTCCCATTCTTCTTTGCAGGACCTCTCAAGTTCCATCAGGTTGGATGGGGAGCATCGGTGCACAGCTATTTTCAGATCTCTCCAGAGATGTTCAATCAGGTTTAAGTCTGGGCTCTGGCTGGACCACTCAAGGACATTCACAGAGTTGTCCTGTAGCCACTCCTTTGTTATCTTGGCTGTGTACTTAGGGTCGTTGTCCTGTTGGAAGATGAGCCTTCGCCCAGTCTGAGGTCCAAAGCGCTCTGGAGCAGGTTTTCATCAAGGATGTCTTTGTACATTGCTACATTAATTTTTCCCTCGATCCTGACTAGTCTTCCAGTTCCTGCCACTGAACAACATCCCCACAGCATGATGCTGCCACCACCATGCTTCACTGTAGGGATGGTACTGGCCAGGTGATGAGTGGTGCCTGGTTTCCTCCAGACATGACGCTTGCCATTCAGGCCAAAGAGTTCAATCTTTTGTTTTTCATGGTCTGAGAGTCCTTCAGGTGCCTTTTGGCAAACTCCAGATGGGCTGTCATGTGCCTTTTACTGAGGAGTGGCTTCAGTCTGGCCAATCTACCATACAGGCCTGATTGGTGGAGTGCTGCAGAGATGGTTGTTCTTCTGGAAGGTTCTCCGATCTCCACAGAGAAACGCTGGAGCTCAGTCAGAGTGACCATCGGGTTCTTGGTCACCTCCCTGACTAAGGCCCTTCTCCCCCGATCGCTCAGTTTGGCCGGGCGACCAGCTCTAGTAAGAGTCCTGGTGGTTCCAAACTTCTTCCATTTATGGATGATGGAGGCCACTGTGCGCATTAGGACCTTCAATGCTGCAGAAATGTTTCTGTACCCTTCCCCAGATCTGTGCCTCAATACAATCCTGTCTCGGAGGTCTACAGACAATTCCTTGGACTTCATGACTTGGTTTGTGCTCTGACATGCACTGTTAACTGTGGGACCTTGTATAGACAGGTGTGTGCCTTTCCAAAATGTGGAAAAAGTGAAGCGCTGTGAATACTTTCCGGATGCACTGTATATATATATATATATACACTGGTGGCCAAAAGTTTGGAATAATGTACAGATTTAGCTGTTTCTGAAGGAAACTGGCACTTTAATTCAGCAAATTTGCATTCAACTGATCACAAAATATAGCTTTGGTAATTTGGTACTAGAAAATCACATGCCATTATATCAAACACAGCTGAATGCTATTTGGTTTGTTAAATGAAGCTTAACATTGTTTTTGAGTTGCCACAGTATGCAATACACTGGCATGTCTTAAGTTAAATATTAGGTCAACAATAGTAAAAAAGAAACTGCTTTCTCTAGAAACTCATCAGTCAATCATTGTTTTGAGGAATGAAGGCTATACAATGCTTGAAATTGCCAAAAAACTGAAGATTTCATACAAATTTGTACGCTACAGCAGTGTTTCCCAACCACTGTGCACACTAGTGTCCAAAGTGGGATCCAAACTTCTCACCTTTCGGAGAAATATGCCATTTTGAAACCATAATTGGTCACTTTTGTGATTGTGAAGAGCATTGATTAATGCGCAAAAGTGACATTTATACACGTTAAGGGTCTTTCACGTGACTTGTGTCAGCGCTGCAGAATAAATTGAAGTATATGTAATGTCGCCACTTCACACCAAAGTGTTTTTCACACACGTTTTTGCTTCACCAATAATGTTTTTGAGAGTACTAAGCAACATGAAATATTTAAAAACTGTCTAAATTTGTGAAGAGACACTGAATGTCTCATCATTTCTTTTAATTAAATATTACCTTATCGTTTATGAATATCAGAGACCCCAGTTATTGAACTAATTTAAATTCACCAAGAAAACGCTTAGACCTAAACATAAACAAGTCATTTTATAAATTTCTGCTATCAAAGCAACTGCAAGCTTTTTTTTCTCTCTACAAAATACATGTTTTCAATGTTTATTGTGCACACCTCCCGCTTTTTACGATGCAAACTCGTGAAATTGCCCCTCTGTTATGCTTTCTGCAATGCTTGTCATGTGGAGGGCAATGCGGCGCTTGACGCTGGCACTGAACGGAGCGTTGACGTGATGTGAAATGTGCTTTACAATGACAAAAGCACATTATTGAAACATAAAATTATTATTATTTGTCTATCATTTTTTGTTGTTTCTGATAAAAGCCATGCTCTGCAGTTTAAATACTGTAGGAAAATTATACCATAGATCTGCTTTGTGTTTATAATTCTTATACTAAGTCAGCAGATTTGTAGACATGCTACAAGTTTTAATAAAGGATAAGGAAAGGATGTTATTGAAACTCACTATTATTAGACTATTATTGTTGTCTTTTTGGATGAAAAATAATGTTCAGACTGAAGGAAGACTATAGATCTACTTTGTTCTTTTAATGCTTAAACACTATAAAATCTCTCGGTAGATTTTGGTCATGAATGACTCAAAATGATTCACTGACTTACTCATAGCACATAAATGCAAATATGTTGTTTTTTCATTACCTACTTTGCGCTCTTGCTACCTGTGACCTCACACAATGTAGCTTACCTATGTTGTTTTTTTTTTTTGCATAGCTGAATTTCAAACATTATAAGTAAACATGTTAAGACGAACAGAAAACATGGAAAAGTTCTTGAAAAGTATTGACGATGGTTAGCCTATGTGGGATAGTGGTGTGCCGTATAATTTATTAGTCATTAAAAAATGTGCCGTGGTAGAAAAAAGGTTGGGAAACACTGCACTACAGTCTTCAAAAACAACCTTCTAGCAAGGAAAGAAAGAGATGAGGAAGACCAGATGCCCAAATAAACAAGAGGATAAGTACATCAGCGTCTCTAATTTGAGAAATAGATGCCTCACATGTCCTCAGCTGACAGCTTCATTGAATTCTACCTGCTCAACACCAGTTTCATGTTCAACAGTAAAAGAGAAGACTCATGGGTGCAGGCCTTATGGGAAGAATTGCAAAGAAAAAGCCACTTTTGAAACAGAAAAAAAAAGAAAGGGTTATAGTGGGTAAAGAAACAGACATTGGACAACAGATCGTTTAAAAAGAGTGTTATGGATCTTAACCCCATTGAGCTTTTTGGGATCAGCTAGACTTTAAGGTGTGTGAGAAGTGCCCGAAAAGACAACCACATCTATGGCAAGTGCTACAGGAAGCGTGGGGTGAAATGTCGCCTGAGTATCTGGACAAACTGACAGCTAGAATGGCAGTTTTTTGGTTAGATCTTTGAAGTAGTTTCATTAATTTGACAGTTCACAGCCATTTTAACACACAGGACTCTGCAGATGGATACTGTTTGACACACTGCATGAAAATAAAGCATTAGTTGTCTGTGTGTGTGTTTGTGTGCATGTGTGTGAAGGAGATGACAGGGCAGAGAGGCACCTCTTATTCATACTGCGCAGCGCATGTGACTGTTAATTAAATGACACCTCTCTGCTGTTTAATGATCACACTTGACCATATAGAAGATTTGTATTATTATTTTCAAATGGTCTTTGATTTCATCTCAAAATTATCACATTACATTAATGGCAGCAAACTTTAATATGGTACCGAAATTAACAAGATGATATCGTAAGTTTTACATTTTTTGGTTTCGCAATATTTCATTAGTATACCCTGCAACCCTAATACGAGAGGAAGAAAATTATTGTTGTTTCACAAATAATCATTTAAATTCCAATATTTTTTTACTTTAGTTGGTATAAGTTGCAACTAAGTTAGTTTAACTCTTTAGAAGTGTGTCCATAATTGAAATATTATTCTCCTATACCTATGCTAGAGGTTCAAACATCAATACTGATGTTTGATTGAGGTGTGACATATTCCTATTTAAATTCCTAATGAAATATCAATGAAAATTTGAGAAAAACAAAAACATTTTGTTAACAAAAGAACATTTTTACATTTACACATAAAAGCAAAGTAAGAAGTGAATGGTGAAAAACAGGAGTGTTAAATTTGTTTTCCTGTAAAAAATCTTTGGATTTAGTGGAAACAGATAAATGGGGGTATGACTTTGTGATGGGTTACCACAGCACTAAATTACCAAACTACCTGCTCATTTACAGATGTTATATGTACTGCAGTTATGCCGGTTTCAAAACTGGGCTGTTCTAGAGTGCCACTGAGTGACATACGACCACTAGACTGGTCCACTGCTACCAACACAGTTACAACAGCTCAAATTTTCTCATCCATGTTTCACTGCTCCATTTTCACAGGCAATTAGAATTAGCTTGCAAGATATCATTAGTTTTTATCATATAGCGATTAAAACCATTACAGACAGAGAAATACATTACCAAAAATATTGGACACTTTTGATCAGGTCGTCACACTAAAACATTTCTTAATGTTATAATAATAGATCAAAATGTCAATTTTCTTTTGCCACTTTTTCAATTATTTTTAACAAACTGGTCCCAATGTAATTTTTAGTAGTCATATCCCCCAAGGTCACATGGGCATTTTGGCAGGTAACTTTGGAAATGTTCCACAAAGTTAGACAACCATAGAGTGCCCAGACTCTTTGTCTTAATTTTGAACAAAATAACCATATCACAAAAGGTTTAAAAATGTTGAAAGATGGACAGACAGAAAGATCGACAGACAGTGGGGCCACTGTACAGGTGAAACTCGAAAAATTAGAATATCGTGCAAAAGTTCATTAATTTCAGTAATTCAACTTAAAAGGTGAAACTAATATATTATATAGACTCATTACAAGCAAAGTAAGATATTTCAAGCCTTTATTTGATATCATTTTGATGATTATGGCTTACAGCTTATGAAAACCCCAAATTCAGAATCTCAGAAAATTAGAATATTACATGAAATCAATAAAAAAAAGGATTTTAAATACAGAAATGTCGGCCCTCTGAAAAGTATAATCATGCATATGTACTCAGTACTTGGTTTGGGCCCCTTTTGCATTAATTACTGCCTCAATGCGGCGTGGCATGGATGCTATCAGCCTGTGGCACTGCTGAGGTGTTATGGAAGACCAAGATGCTTCAATAGCGGCCTTCAGCTCTTCTGCATTGTTTGGTCTCATGTCTCTCATCTTTCTCTTGGCAATGCCCCATAGATTCTCTATGGGGTTCAGGTCAGGCGAGTTTGCTGGCCAATCAAGCACAGTAATACCATGGTCATTGAACCAGGTTTTGGTACTTTTGGCAGTGTGGGCAGGTGCCAAGTCCTGCTGGAAAATGAAGTCAGCATCTCCATAAAGCTTGTCTGCTGAAGGAAGCATGAAGTGCTCTAAAATGTCCCGGTAGACGGCTGCGTTGACTCTGGACTTAATAAAGCACAGTGGACCAACACCAGCCGATGACATGGCTCCCCAAACCAACACAGACTGTGGAAACTTCACACTGGACTTCAAGCATCTTGGATTGTGTGCCTCTCCATTCTTCCTCCAGACTCTGGGACCTTGGTTTCCAAATGAGATGCAAAATTTGCTCTCATCAGAAAAGAGGACTTTGGACCACTGAGCAACAGACCAGTTCTTTTTTTCTTTAGCCCAGGTAAGACGTTTGACATTTGAAGCCCATGTCCAGGACCCGTCTGTGTGTGGTGGCTCTTGATGCAGTAACTCCAGCCTCAGTCCACTCCTTGTGAAGCTCCCCACACATTTGAATGGCCTTTTCCTGACAATCCTCTCCAGGCTACGGTCATCCCTGCTGCTTGTGCACCTTTTTCTTCCACACTTTTCCCTTCCACTTAACTTTCTATTAATGTGCTTTGATACAGCACTTTGAGAACATCCAACTTCTTTTGCAATTACCTTTTGAGGCTTTCCCTCCTTGTGGAGGGTGTCAATGATGGTTTTCTGCACAACTGTCAGGTCAGCAGTCTTCCCCATGATTGTGAATTCAACTGAACCAGACTGAGAGACCATTTAAAGGCTCAGGAACCCTTTGCAGGTGTTTAGCTGATTAGAGTGTGACACTTTGAGCCTACAATACTGAACCTTTTCACAATATTCTAATTTTCTGAGATTCTGAATTTGGGGTTTTCATAAGCTGTAAGCCATAATCATCAAAATTATATCAAATAAAGGCTTGAAATATCTTACTTTGCTTGTAATGAGTCTATATAATATATTAGTTTCACCTTTTAAGTTGAATTACTGAAATTAATGAACTTTTGCACGATATTCTAATTTTTCGAGTTTCACCTGTATAACTGACATTGTCAATTAAACATTTACATAAAAAAATAAAAAAACTTAAGAAAGGGAAGTGCTGGCACCACTGAATAAGTATTTGAATTTTAACACGCAGTCAGATTTAACGCAAGCCTGTCTCTAGGGAAAGTCTTTACCTCTTTGATGGCTCCAGCTTGTTGCTGAATAGCAATAGAGCCCTCCCTTTGTTGTTCCATTTGGACAGACGTGGTCTGGACTTGTGTTACACCTGCAGTCATGCTGGTGTAGCTGGCCTCTGAAATATAGCCCAGCTGTTTCCATGGAGGCAGGACCTCAGAGGATTGTGCGACCTGTTTGCGGGTCATCACAGGGGACTTGACAGGTCTGATTGGAGAAACAGACAGTCTCATGGAGGGAGACACGGCTCTGGAAATAAAAAAAATTAAACACATGAAATTAAATTAATCTCAAACCTTTGTCTTTGAATTAGTGCACAGTAAACAAAAAAGTGATATTATGCTGTAGTTAACTCAAGGAGCTCTTATTATCCGATTTAACCTTTTAAATGGACCTTTGTTGTAGTCAGGTTAATTGATCATGTTACCATATAAAGCACATTTTAGGTTACCTGATAAAAACATTTTTACATTATGAGAACTTTTCTGAATATAGCATCACTATAAAGTTATTACACTATAACTGGAAGGAGGACAATTTACAAATAAATGAATTCCTACCACTGTTTAGGGGAAGCCCCATTGTATTTTTAAAAAAGTTTATTTTTCTTGTCTGCAGTGCGAATAAAATGTAGCCGACTAAAAATAGACGATTTGAAGACCTTGCAAAAGGCCCTAACGGTTGTTTAAGTAGTGTGCAAACCTGACGAACGCGCAGTCGTGCAAGAGGTGAACGTCATCCCAAATTCCGCCTATAAGCATATCAGTTTGGATAACAATTTTGTAATTAATATGCATTATCAAAGACGTGTTCAATTCCAAATGTTTATCCCCTTCCCTCGCAAACTTCACTTTGTCTCATGGACTCGGATGTACGTCGCTGTTTACGTTGCGCGAGTCTCCACTTCTGGCGGAAACGTGAATGGGATTATTTTAATCGCAAAACGATGAAGATATTGGATAGAAACGCAAGGAATCATATTTTCCTTGCATATTTTTGTCGTCTTTTTAGAAACGCGCTTAAAAATGCGAAAAGCCTTCATGAAACGCTATTAAAATTACATTCTCCTTGTCAACTCCAGATTAACAACCAAATAATTCGAACGTCCCGCCAATCACATTCCTTAAAAAATAATTACAGTTTCTCTATTCTTTGAAACGTCTGACCGCCTTTTATTCAGTTGTATTTTTTTCTGATATATTTTATTATAAAATATAAAATTGTATATTTGTTATTTAAAAAAAAAAAAAAAATTGTTATTCTATTGTGTGGTTATTTTTCCCAATGTAGCCTATTTTAACATAAAAATACACACAACACCTTTCATTTAGAAATAATGTAACAGAAAATTCATATTGAAATTCAGGTAATGTTAGGATACGCAGTGTGTGTTTGCTGCATGCAGGCAGGGGCGCTCTGTCTTTCTTCATATTTTTCTAAACAATGTTTTAGATTTAATTATTAACAAAGATACAGTTGAAGTCAGAATTTGACATACACCATAGCCAAATACATGTAAACACACAATTCCTTTTTTTCACAATTCCTGACATTTAATCCTAGAAAACATTCCGTGTTAGGTCAGTTAGGATCACTACTTTTTTTTTAAGAATGTGAAATGTCAGAATGATAGTTAAGAGAATGATTTGTTTCAGATTTTATTTCTTTCATCACATTCCCAGTGGGTCAGAAGTTTACATACACTTTGTTAGTATTTGGTAGCATTGCCTTTAAATTATTTAACTTGGGTCAAACATGTTGGGTAGCCTTCCACAAGCTTCTCACATGTTGCTGGAATTTTGGCTCATTACTCCAGACAGAACTGGTGTCTGCGACCCCTTTGCGACTGAGCTTTAAATTCCTGGCTGATGTCTTGAGATTTTGCTTCAGTATACTCACATAATTTTCCTTTCTCATGATGCCATCTATTTTGTGAAGTGCACCAGTCCCTCCTGCAGCAAAGTACCATCACAACAAGATGCTGCCACCCCCATGCTTCAAGGTTGAGATGGTGATCTTCGGCTTGCAAGCCTCACTCTTTTTCCTCCAAACACAACAATGGTCATTACGGCCAAACTGTTCCATTTTTGTTTCATTGGACCAGAGGACATTTTTCCAAAATGTAAGATCTTTGTCCCCATGTGCACTTGCAAACTGTTGTCTGGCTTTTATATGGTGGTTTTGGAGCAGTGGCTTCTTCCTTGCTGAGCAGCCTTATATACAGGACTCGTTTTACTGTGGATATAGATACTTGTCTACCTGTTTCCTCCAGCATCTTCACATGGTCCTTTGCTGTTGTTCTGGGATTAATTTGCACTTTTTGCACCAAACTACGTTCATCTCTAGGAGACCGAATGAGATAGCTTCCTGAGCGGTATGATGGCTGCATGGTCCCATGGTGTTTATACTTGCGTACTATTGTTTATACAGATGAACATGGTACTTTCAGGCATTTGGAAATTGCTTCCAAGGATGAAGCAGACTTGTAGAGGTCCACAATTTTTTTTCTGAGGTCTTGGCTGATTTCGTTTGATTTTCTCATGATGTCAAGCAAAGAGGCACTGAGTTTGAGGGCCTTAAAATAAACCCACAGGTACACGTCCAATTAAGTACACTTCTATCAGAAGCTAACTGGCTAATTGTCTAAAGGATTGACATAATTTTCTGGAATTTTCCAAGCTGCTTAAAGGCACAGTTAACTTAGTGAATGTAAACTTCTGACCCACTGGAACTGTGATCAATTAAAAGTGAAACAATCTGTCTGTAAACAATTGTTAGAAAAATGACTCATGTCATGCACAAAGTAGATGTCCTAAACGACTTGCCAAAGCTATAGATAAATCTGTGGAGTGGTTAAAAAATGTGTTTTAATATATAATAAATAATATATATTTATAAATAATTACATTTATAGAAAATTTATACATAAATCTTTTTAGTTATTTCTAAATATAAATATACATATTGCATTATTTAATATAACAAAACTAAAAGTGCCGGGTAGTGACAGATTACATTTTATCTGGATAATGTATTCAGATTACAAAAAGAAAGTACTTGTAATTAGATGAAATTACAGTTTGAAATACTGGTTATCGGACTACAGTTGTTTTTTATATATTACATGATTACATATCAACAAGGCAATGGCAGTAAATTGTTAATAATTTATTGATAATGTTCATATCAATGTTATCATATTCTTACCCTGAAGCGCAATAGTCTCACAGATGAACATTTTGAGCATGTGCTCCTTTTATGTTACAACATTAAGACATGCACCTCAGCTAAGGAATAGGTGATGGACTGTTACTAAGTTGTAAGGGTTAAAATTACTTCCTCACCAATGGTGTGCAGCTCACACATTGAACTTAACTGCTTCAAAGGATCTAGTGGATGCTGTATCTAAGGGTCCTGCCCACAGGTTACACACGTTCAACTGCAAAATGTGTAGCAATTTGGAACAAAGCCCATCCCTCTGCTGTTACTGCTGATGCAGTGGAGTCCACTGCATGAAACTTGACATAAAACATGACACAATTGTTCCTTGTGTGACTCGGTGGAACTCTGCTGTTTTAAAATATTCTGCTCTTTTAGAATATTCTTGCTTTTCAAAAAATGATATCACGCACCTCAGCTTTGGAATAGGTGTTGTTGCTGTTGATTTTATGGTCATTAATTTTTGTTCATTTTATGTTGATTTTATGGTCATTAATGTTCGTAATACTGCTATTGTTTTATGCACTTAAAATGAACTTGATGTCTAAGTGTTTGGCCATGCACTGTCACTGCTATTAGGTTATATATTTATTTAATTAATGTGACGTTTAATGCACTTTTTTACAATGTTATAAAGAGCTATTTTTGTTAGTAATAAAGAATGGAATGCATTTTTTTCCACTTTATACTTTTGTGTTAAAATGATTATCCTATACAAATGCATGTGACATAAAATAAAATAGAATTAGGTTGAAAGTTATCCAAAGTAATACAAAAGTAATCAGATTATATTACCCCAACAATGTAATCTATGAGATTACATTACGGATTGCATTTTCTGTAATGTAATTTGTAATCAGTACCTATAAAAGAAATGTAGTTTTTAAGCTTTGGAATGGTATCTCATATGAGTGTGTCCTTGACAACTTGGCATTAAAAAATGTGTCATACTATTGAAGAGAGGCTTATATTTATAATGTGTGTTTTTTGGATTGTAGTCACTTTACCTGATAGGTGTGGGCGTAGGACCCTTAACATGCCTCACAGGTGAGGGAGACTGTTGTCGAGCACCTGCCACTTTAGTCAGTTGTGAAGGAGGGGATTTGGAGACTGGTTTAGGGGGCACACGAGGTGGGGTCTTATGTGCCAGCTGCTGGGTCATGACACCTCCCTCTACTTGCATTTGCATCATGGATGTGGTAGAGGCCTCATAATGAGCCTCCATTCTCTGTTTAAATAAAATAACAATGAGTTAATGAAATGAACTAAGGGGCAAAAGACATTTTAATTGTGCTGATTTCGGAAAAACTGTTGAGACTGTCGCTCACCTTCTCCACTCTAGTCTGTCGGGTTTGTGAAATCTGAGAGGCTGAAATTATTGTTTTTGACTTCTTTGCAGGTACAGCTTCTTCACCTGTGGATCATAAATAAAATGCGGACTGAGTCATGTATTTCAAATAAAAACTACATATATACCTAGAAATATATTTTAGTAGTTTTATTTATTTTTTCATGAAATACTTTAGGGAGGTTTACGTGTCCTTCAATGTGACATGCTATACTCCATCTGAAACTATTTTTAGTTTCATGGAGTTTAATGACCTCATATTAATTGGTAGATGATATGGAATGTTTGTTCTTTTAAAAATTAATTTGTCACACTGCAGGATCATTTAAAATGAACTACTGTAGACAGGCCAAAAAGATGATTAAAAATGGTTACTAGTCACAGCACTCAAATAGACAGTAGATACTTTCCTTTATACAATCCTATAAAATTTAAGCTAAAATATTAAGGGCAATGCGAATAAAGTTCACGAACATGTTATATGTCTACTACCCATTTATATCCAGGAAGTACAAATCTTACAATCAAATGCACTGCACCTTTTCTTGAGCATTTAAAAATCATACCCTGAACAAGCAGCTCAGCAGTTGAAGTTGCACGTCCACTGCTGTTAGAAGCATTGACAGAATAAGTTCCAGAATCTTCTGGGAAGGCCTCAGCAATCAACAAACTGTAAAGATCTCCTTCTTGAACAATCTGAAAGTCAGCAGAGCTCTGAATCTCAGCTCCCTCTCTGTAGAACTTCACCACAGGTGTAGGGATGCCTGTAACTCGAACATCCAGTCTCACTTGGCTTCCTTGTCTCACGGTCATACTTTGTAGTCTCTGAATGAAGTTTGGTGGTGCAGTTTCAGCTTAAAAAAAAAAAAAAACAGTAAATAACAGTGAAGCGGCTGCATGTGTTTTCTCAAAGGGGCTTGCCATACTTAATGACAATGACTAAATAACAGTCTAAAAGGAAGTCTGTAAAATAAATGGTAGTTTAATTAGAAAATCTCATAATTATCCACCAAAATGTGCAAAGAAATGTAGTGCTATATAGGTAACACTGAGAGAGTGATAAAAAGTTACACATTCCATTCCATACATTTCCTAAGAAATGATAGCCATCTTTAACAGTATCACTGTGACACTGAGATCATGACCACAACTTCTATAACAAGTAACAGACATTAACTTTATGAGCTGAGCAGTTAATCCACATACAGTATTTGGTTACTGTATGACTCAGAATCACCAACAGACCAAATGCAGTAATGTTTTACACTGTGAGAAAATGCATGACTCGAGAATGAAAAGGATTATAGTTTAATAATTTCATTATTCAAGTGTATAAGAAACTTTATGCATTCAGCAAAGCAGAATGAACATTTTACTATAGTAATGTTAACTCTAGTAACTATAGAAATTTTGCATAATATATTACCACGGTAACCATAGTTTCTGCCAAGGTAGTACAAGGTAGTTAGTATAATGTATAATGCTATCTCTTTCAAACAGTGCAAGACGCTTTCAGAAATATCTGTCATTTTGTTAATTGTGGCTAATACAAAGTTACCCCTGCTGAAAAAAGAAAAGAAAACTTAAACCAGCTTAGGCTAAGATGGTCTCCCAACTTGGTCAGACTGGACTGTTAACTAGTTTTAGAAGGGTTTAGGGCACTTTTTAGCTATTCAGACTGGGAGACCTTGTCGGAATGTTTTAATAGCTACCTGTAACCAGTAGTTCAGCAGTGCTAGTGGCTTGACCAGCACCATTGGTGGCTCTCACAGAAAATCTTCCGCTGTGTGCGGCTGTCACAGCAGGGATCATCAGAACAGCGCGGCCATCGCTGAATGAGATCTGAGCGCCGGGCAGAGCGGCAGCAGTAAGAACCTGACCATCACGAAACCAGCTCACCTCTGGAACTGGATTACCTGTGAGGAGAGTTTGATGTTTTCTCTGCTGATGCTGTTGAAACTTTATGGTTGAACTTCAAAATGAACAATGCTAAATAATTAACTTTAAAGACCAAAGATTTTCAACATAATATATTTAAACAACAATATGTAACATTTTATTTATATAACATTTTACATGATCTTAAGTCATATTTAGGTGATATATATAATTACATATAATCTTTCTTGAATTAAGATAAATTCATAAATGTTAAGTCATGGCAATACTCTGTAGAGTAAGTTAAAGGTCAACATCTCTTTGACAAATTTCACTTGTTGACATTTTACATTAAGGTTAACTGAGGTTGCAATCAACAAACTGTCTTTAGCACTAAATTATTTTACATTGGGGCAATGGAATGGAAAACTGGGAAACGTTCTTACCACTAACTTGAGCTTCGAACGTTGCAGCACTACCCTCAAGTGCCACAACGCTCTGAAGCGGCTGTGTAAATGTTGGTGCTTGGGTTGACATGGTGGAAGGCACCCTAAAGAAAGATAGAATAAAGTAATTGTTATTACATGGAGCCCTGCAAATAATTTGGTATAAAACTGAATACAAAAGACAAAGTAAGACAAATAGTGTTTTTTATTAGCTAGTTCTAAACTAACTAATCATTGGTGTGATCCATGACCACCTGGTTTAAACTGGCCAGTAACTTGAGAAATCAAGGGTGTAAGGCCAAACACTTCAGCCACTTATCAACTGACAGCTCATGGACATGACAGTAACAACTGGTGCCTGTGGACTGCGATGGGCTCTTTTTCGGGCATGACACATAATTCAGCATAGCTTTCCACTTATAACTTATTCTCAATATGGCAGACCTGCATCATCAGATCTTGTCATATATACTAAATCTGACAATTGTTGCATCCTTATTGGCTTTTTATTCAAAATCAATGGATATAGTATTGAACACCAAAAAAGTTTGAGCCATAACTCACAGGCATTTGCATTTAAATCGTGGAAAGATCCCTCGTTATTTTACAGGTTCATGTAAAGCTGAAACACTATTTAGAATAAACAATACATATTGCCATAATCATGATTGTCTGAAGAAAAAAAGGTACTTGAAGCAAACTGGTTTATAATTAGAATATGAACTGGCTGACAGGAACTGTTAGATGCATGACCTTTACCTAAAATAGATAGAATAACATATGCCCAGGAAGTAACATTTATATCCAATAGATAATGTATGGTAGTTATCTCCATTCCTACCATAAAGAAAAGTTTAATATTTAACATAATTAAATGAATCAAGACAAATCTAAATATAAATTTGATTAGCATATTTCATGTTGAGCTTGGTTCCAAAAGTCATAATCACATACAACAATAGCGGTTTTCTTTGCACCATTTTAAATATAAAGACTAGCCCTCATATTTAATGGACAACAATTTAATCTAGCTTCTCATTTGCTAAAAACAAACCAACAAATTACAAAAGAGGGATAAAAAAAAATGACAAAATCCCATGAACAGCTTTCTCAAGTCAATGTTATAAGCAGGCTTATTGATATCAACTTCTTGTTGACATTTATAATTAACCCTACAGATCAAATGTATAAAGTGTTTAAAATAATCTATTTAGACTGAAATAAACTTCCTAAGTTAATGAAAACCTAGTGTCACAAAAGGCAGCCTCTAAAAATAGCCAAGACGAAGCCTGATTGACAGTCACCATGTGGCACATATCTGGGGGGTGCAACTGATAGCTCTGCTGCTGATTCCCTTAAAAAGACATCATGGCCCAGCTGGGACACCACTTGAATGCTATCACAGGCTATTCCTGTCTTAACTAAAACCATTGCACAATTTTAAAATCTTCAGGTATGAGAAGTCTCAGGCCAAAATCAAATGCCGTTTTAAAATATTCATTCAAATTGTTCAACATTAGTCGCCCTTTCCTCACTATTTCTCAAAGAGTAGATAATTTTTTTATAATAACAATCTATTGTTAGAATCAAACAACAACACATCAGTAGAAAGCATCGCACTGGCACAGGGGTACAAGAGCCCAAAGCGTACTTACTTGTATCCACAAGAGTGCCTTGAATTAGAGGGACGGAGCCCTAGGTTTTGTCTTCAGAAACAAAGTCCTTATCCAGATATGACTTCAGAAAACACAGTGTGAGAACGGTTTAGCCTCGAAATATCCCAAAAAACAAAACTACACAGGATCTTTGCCATGTAGTTTTGCTTTTTCCCTTGCAATCCCTACACCCGAGGCAAGGCTGGGAATGCTCCAACTGCTCAGAAGTGCTAACATGGTGGTTTTACTTTATATACCCCTTTACAAATCAGCATCATCACTACATTGTCAAACCCCATTGGCCATCCCCATTGAGGCATCATGGGAGGTGGTAGCCATTTTATGCAACTTCACACCTGTCACCCTCTTTACTAAACATAAACCAGCCTACATTATCACAGGGTGGCAGAAATGCCCCCCAAGTTTTAAGAAACAGGTAAATGCCACTCATTAAGAGCTACATTTTCAATTGCTTTATCTGATAAATTCATCAATCATTGTAAAAAAAAAGATGATCCCTAATAAGTGAAGAACCAAATAGGGAGAAGAGCTGTCGCTGTCACACAGATTCAGGGTCTACCCCCATTACACACATGTTGTGGATGATATAAATGTCTCAAGCCCAGATCACAGACATATACTTTTCTTTTGGTTATCTGTAGAATAAGGCAGAGGGTGATTCAATTAGGACCTACAACATTTTTAACAACATAAAAGAAATCCGTTGCTGAGTGTTGCCGACTTAACGTGTGATCATGTTGGTTTTGAGGCTAAATATAATTGACAATCAAAACCATTTTAAAGATAGGCAGTGACACGTAAGGTTGGAATCTGTGACTTGTGGTAGAAAGAACTTGTAAGTGTTCACTTTTGTCAAACCAGAATCTAATGGCAAAATGTGATACATGCAACCATGTTACTAGTAAGTTATTATAACATAAGAAATAAAAAACATAAATTAAATTACATATAATTTACTTGTATGCTATATATATATATTTACATTTATGCATTTGGCAGATGCTTTTATCCAAAGCGACTTACGGTGCATATATTACTATTAGGGCTGTCGATTTAACGCGTTAATAACGTGCGATTAATTTTTCAAAAAATAACGCGTTAAAAAAATTAACGAATTTAATTGCAATGCTTTCCTGAGAAATTCCTGAGAAATGCAAGCTTGTAGTACCACCTGTTTACTCCAGAGGGCAGTAAGTGAAATTTCAGCTGTGTGAGCAACACACCGTTTATTACAGTGAACAAAACATTAACAACCCTTCAGCGGACACACAAATGTGTTACGTTCTTGCGTTCAAAACACTTGAAGGAGTGCAAATGCGAACCAAGGGATCACAAGATGTGTTTAAAGATTGAGTATTAAACTATATTTAACTTGACACAGTGACCTAAACATTTTATTTTTATGACGCAACACACCCGAGACGCGACACAAGCATGTCTAACTCAGGTCGTATGGTCTTTACCTCACAAATATTTAATTACCAACAAAACTGTTACACCGTTTTACCCAGTCAATCTTTATTTAAGAAACATGCTCCCTGAAAAAGATCCATTTTGCTCCTGTAAAGCTGTAGATGAATCTGCCCCTCACCTTTTTTGGGAACGTGTCCACGCTGTAGTATTTTGGAGAAAATTTTGTTTGTTTGTACGTACCTCTATTTTAACTAGTTTTTATTTTCTTTATAAAAACGTTTTATTTGGTTTTCACAGTTTTGATAACTTAAGTTAATGTTTTCTGATCAATCTGTTTATTTTTCTTGCCAAGTTTTTTTATACATAAGTGTAAATTTATGTCTATAAAGCCCATATTTGCACTTTTTTGTAAAGACTTAAAATATTATTTAAATACTCTTTGTACCTCCAACAACTCCAAAGCATTGAAACCCATTGTACTATGTAATGAATAAAATGTTTTGGCATTATTGTAAAATATATCTGTAGTATTGTGTACTATGTATACCCCTGGCTTGTTTCTAAAAAAAAAAAATTGTCTGATGCAGGTGTAAATTGAGGGGTCCTTAAACAAGCCCTCATAATAAATCTCCAACTGATTGACAAATTCACTTGTGAAATGGATTGCTGTGAACTGTATGCCAATGATTGACTTATGATCAATAATATGGTAGTAAACAATACATTGTATTCTAAAGCCACTTTTTGTAATGTATTATTAATGATTAACTCTTCTGCTACAGGAATGTAATGCATTTGAATTATCTGAATATTTGTATATATTTATATATATATATATATATATATATATAAATAATTTTTTAATATTTAAAGTTAACTAGGTATAATTATTTCATCATTATATATTGAATTATTGTTATATGCGGGGCTTTCTCAGCAAATATTTGTATATGCAATTAATCACGATTAATTAATCAGGACACCATGTAATTAATTTGATTAAAATTTGTAATCGATTGACAGCCCTAATTACTATACATTTGATTAGATTGTTTGCTCCGTGGGAATCAAACTCATGATGTTGGCATTGCTAGCGCCATGCTCAACCATCCAGAGCTACAGGAACTCATATATATATATATGTGTGTGTGTGTGTGTGTGTGTGTGTGTGTGTGTGTGTGTGTGTATACAGTATATATATATATATATATAGTACTGTGCCAAAGACTTAGGCACATAAGATGTTTCACAATGGTTATTTAAATCTTGAGCTTTAGTATGTCAAAAGGAAATATACATTTTCTCTCTAGCATTCCTTTTGCAAATAGAATAGTATAGAAGCACAGGGGGCCCAGCATGCCCTCCATAGAACCCCCACTGAACTGTCTGGGATTACATGAAGAGATAGAAGCAATTGAGAAAGCTTATATAGATAGAAGAACTGTCTCCAAGAAGCTTGGAGCATCCTCTCTGCCAACAACCAAGAAAAACAGTTGACTTTGTATGACGTTAACTGATTATGATTTAACTATGGCATTGTTTGCACAGTGCTGTAGATAAAGAGAGAGAGAGAGAGAGAGAGAGAGAGATAGTTTTATAAAAAATAAAAAAAAATTGTCACGTTTAATGATAAATTCAATTGTACTGTAAGACGATTGTGTCCTCATAAGAGAAATTGTTGTGCATCTCTGTAAACTTTCTGCAACACAAGGACTGAAAACTGTGACTCTTTTTTCAGTTGTTTATTTTTGTTTAGAATGCAAAAAAATATGACAAAAAGTAGATGTTTTATTTATATAATAATTTTGAGTTTCGGAGCTTTGGAATGAAAATCAAAGCAAAAAATCTAAAATACAATAAAAAAATTAAATTGGTAACTGGTATTACAGTATTATGTGTTGGGGGGGGGGAGGGGTTGTCTGTCACATATTTTCCACTGTACATTATAGGTGGTCTCCAAAGTCTTTCTCCAAAACAGCATGTGTGCCTGCAGGTTTTCTGGATTCTTATACAGTATAGCATGCCATAACCACTGGTCTCTATGAGGATTTTTTTTTGGCCTCTGTTAAAAACAAAAAAGTCAATTATAAAATGTTGTTTTTCTAGTTTCAATGAGTCAAATACATTTTTAAGCTTGCCTCTAATAATCATCAGGGCAGAACTCTCATCTTTTTCCTGAGTCATGCTCACTCCAACACTTCTTATGGATGAAACTGTCAGATCATTGTGCTTCAGACTCTGCATGGGAATACAGAAATGAACAATACATCTCAAGAAAACTCAGTACCAACATCACTGTAACAGTAGCACTGTAAATGCAACATATTATACAGTCAATTTGAAGTGGCTTTGAAATGACTTTTCCTGAACTGTGTTCAAAATGTTTTACTCACTTGGCTCTGACCACATGCTGCAATCTTCGTATCCCTCAGGCAGTACACTTGAGGATAAGTGCAGTGTGAGCTCAGGTCTTCTTCCACTAATAAATGTAGCTCCTTCTGTCTGGACAGGAAGTGTGGACTGGCCCCATGTACTGAGGAAATCAGGTTACATTATAATGTATTACACTGAAAAAATAAGTGTATTTTATAGTACAACATTTTTTTGTTATATTATCCTAGTGTAAAGGGATAGTTCAAAGAGGATAATGCAGTGCCCATTTGTCTGTATGAGACAGCTGTATTTGAGA
>NC_068289.1:45943704-45968704 GCF_025860055.1 Xyrauchen texanus | reverse complement strand
AGGCCTGCACTCTTTAATACGAAGTCTGCATGTCTTGCCATCTCTCTCAAATTGATATCTTAAAAGTTAAACATAAAATGCACATTACACATCCACAACAACAACAACAAAACTCTTAACCAAAGCACTCAGAATAACAGAATCCATCTTACCTGGGTCCTTCTTTGATCTCCCTGCCATCTCTGTACCATTTGATTTCAGCTTTCTCTTTTGAAAGTTCACAAGTGAACTCAGCATCCTCAAATTCAGTGATGGTTTGGTCTCCAAGCTGGGTGGTGAAGTTAGTGGGTGCCTCACTAATGATCAGTTCTGCTGTTGACTTATCAGAGCCAGCAACTACAGTGTATTCACCCTCATCTGCAAGGCTGCAGTCCTTAATTGTCAGAGTGTGCTTGTCCTTGTCCACACGATACATAATTCGCTTGCTGAGATTGATTTCCTGACCAGCCTTCATCCACTGCACTGTTACATTTGGTCTGTTCACCTTGCATGAGAAGCTGATGGCATTTTTCTCCTGCGTGTCAACATCCTCAAGGGGAACAATGATTCGAAGATCTTCCTCTATGGAAAGAAAGGTGTATGATAAGATTCAATACTCTTGCAAGAGGTTTGTTGTATACATAATGCATATTAGTCAAAAACATTTCACTGCATAGCATACCTTGCACAGTGATGTTGGCAGAGCTCCTTGCATTTTCTCCACGCTGGTTGGTCAGTGTAATTGTATAGTTAGCCTCATCCGATTTGTGCGTGTCTTTGATCCTCAGAGAGAACACGTTGTCTTTCTGGATCATGATAAACTTGCTACTTTCAAACATGGTCTCATCATTCTTCAGCCATTTGGCCTTGGCTTCCTCAGTGTTCACCTCACAATTGAGGACAGTCTCTTGTCCTTCATTTGCCTTTGTGTCCTTGAGAGGAGTAATAATCCTAAGCTTTTCTGTTAAAAAACAAAAAGCAACAGACAGTGTTATTGTTAGCAAAACCTAAAATTAAAAGTGTTACTTTTTAACTTTAAACTTTAAAATGAAACTAAACTAGAATACACTTTCATGACTCAAAAACTAACCAAAATCAAAAGAAAAATGACCTGAAATTAATTTAAGTTTTAGATACACAGTAGAACATTTGAAACTTTTAAAATCATTTAACAATTTAACTGTGGCAATTCTAAAATACTAAAAATAAACTAAACTACCAGTCAACTAAAAATAATATAAAAAAACAATATATATATATATATATATATATATATATATATATATATATATATATATATATATATATATATATATATATATATATATATACAGTACTGTGCAAAAATCTTAGGCAAATAAGATGTTTCACAAAAACATCTGTCTTAAGATGGTTATTTCTATCTTCAGCTTTAGTGTGTATATAAATGTTAGACTCCCAAACATTACTTTTGCAAATAGAAAAGATTAGAACAGAACAGGGAGCTCTGCAACTGATGTTATGGCCCCCACAATGCCCCCACTGAACATTGTGTCTTTCTGAGATTACATATAGAGACAGAAGCCATTGAGATAAAATCAGAAAAAAAAGAAATGTCCCATTTTCAGATAATCTATTTTATAATTTTGTAAAAATACAAATAACTTTACAGATCTTTTTTGTAAAAGGTTTAAACAATGTTTTCCATGCTTGTTCATTGAACCATAAACAATTAATGAACATGCACCTGTGGACCATTTTTGACAAGTGCCTAAAACTTTTGCACCGTACTGTATACATATATATAAACCCAGGCAATAGATAAGAATCATCATATTTCTCTTAAAATTTCTTAAAAATGATAGAACTTGCACCTAAAAATATCAGGAATTGCACTGCAACATACGTACCAATCACAGTCAGGTCAGCTGAGGCTCTTGTGGTTCCAATGAGGGCAACAATGGCACCCTCATCCTTGAGCTCACAGTTCTTGACAATGAGAACACGTCTCTTTCCATCAGAAATAATTTCATATTTGTTGTCTGACTGAAGTTCCTTGTCACTCTTGAGCCATTTCACCTCATAGGTGTCTTTGGAGACAGAGCATACAAATTCTGCCTTTTCACCTTCAACCACCTCCTGGTTTTGAGGCCTGGCAATGAACTCAGCAGCAAGTTCTGCAGACATAATAGAGTTACAGTATTACATACAGGAACACTTGAGCATAAATTGCATATTGATTTAATAATATTTTCACATAAAAATATTTGCATATTTCCTGCCAGCCATTCTACTTTATCATCTGTATATGTGTGTGTGTAAAAAAAAGAAATTACAAGTCTATAAATTGTATATATACAGTATATATATATATATGTATTTCTTTCTTTCTTTTATATATATATATATTTCAGTATACTATTTATTTACCTACTAGTATTGCCTAAACATAGGGTTGACACACAAAGTCATAGTACAATGTAATCTCTTATCTTGTGTACATGACAATAAATTACCTGATTCAACTCAACTAAATCTCAAACATTGAGTTATGTTTCTAATAAGCAGGCTTAAATGTAATATGTGTGCACAGAACTTAGTAAAAAGCCCAGTAGACCTCTGCAGAACACCTGTCATTCACAAAGTTCGACACATCCCCTGCACCTTGCTAATTTAATTAATTTGATTATGCATAGGGCTGTCAATGTGAGTGTTGTTCTATCAGCACAATATAAAACCTTTAAACATTTAAATTAATTCTGCAGATTTTCTCCAAATATCAGCATAGAAACATTTAAAAACGATCCACAGATTTTGTCTGGGCCTGCTAATAAGGTATACAATCAATTTTCAGGGAAGAGACAATATCTTACCATTAATCCTTAGATTCCCTGTGGTTTGTGAGGTAGGCAGTTTGCAATGGTACTCTCCAGAATCATCCATACGTAGGTCCTGAATGATGAGGATTCTCTTTTTGCCATCTGTAATTTGTTCATATCTACCAACTTCAGGCAACTCTTGGTCACCCTTGTACCATGTGACCTCAGCACTGGGCTTGGAGACCTCACAAATCAGTTTAACACTGTCGGTTTCAGTGACTTCAACATTAGCCAAGTTCTTTGTAAATCTAGCCTCCTCCTCTGTAGTAAGAGAAATTATGTAAATTACTTGAATCTTTACAGCCAAGACAAGTTTTGAGTAAATATGAACAGGAAACTTACCAATGACAGTCAGCATGCCAGAGGTTTTGGAGGTCCTGGCATCACATTCATATTCTGCTTCATCATCAAAAACAGATTTGCTTATTATAAGAATACGTTTTACTCCTTCGGAAACTATCTCGTATTTTTTGCCTTTTCTGATTTCATTGCCATCTCTGAACCAGCGAACCTATTCAGAAGGGAAGATGGAATGTGCAGATTAATTTTCATTTGAATTACACAATTATATAGCAATACCTCTAACTGATGAGTTAAACTGATGAAAATAAGTTCTAAGCCTAACTGGAACACATATTAAATGGATAGTTCAACCAAATTTGTTTTAAATAATGTCATCTTTTTTTCACCCTCATTAAAAGCCAAATCCGTTTGTCGTTCTATTATATGCGAAACACATCTTCTTTTGTGTTCCACATAAGAAATAAAAAAGGAAATTAATCCAATAGATTATAAAACACACCAACCTTTGCACTTTCACGAGACACTTCGCATTCAAATCGGCCAGATTCCTTCTCTTTGACCTCAACATCATGGAGTGGCTTTGTGAACTCGACATGTGGATCTGAAAATCAACAAGCAATAATTCATTACAGATACTATTTAAATTCTTAGCTTGATCTTGTCTTTTCAATCTGCTGACTTACGTTCAACATTAAGGAAGGCTGAAGTCTTGAACTGTTTAGCATCACAGGTATATGTCTTTGAGTCGTCAAGTGTGCAGTCGTGGATAATAAGTTTTCTTTTACAGCCATCAGCAACCATTTCATACTTCTTAGTTTTGCGTATTTCTTGTCCATCTCTAAACCACCTGACTTCTGCATTTTCTTTGGAGACTTCACATTCTAGTACAGCAGTGGCTTCCTCTTCTACAGTCTGTTCCTCCAGAGGTTTGGTGAATTCAACTGGAGGTTCTGAAGCAGATTAATTTGTTTTAAATATAATTATTTTATTATTATAATTGTTTTTGTTGTTGTTGCTAATTAGTTAATATTTAAATTGCTAATATTCCAACAGTTATCAAGACTAATGTAATCATGTCTTCTGTTTTATGGTATATGAATGTTACGAATGTGCTTTAAGCTAACCCAATAAATAAGTAAATGATTAAGTATACATTTTGAGTGCTGCTTTTAAGCAAAAGGGTTCATGAGAAAGGATATCAGTTACAAGTCTGCAGCTCATGGTACACAAATTGCACCTACCATTTACAGTGAGTTGCGCCTGTACCAGGAAGTCCTTTGCAGTGAGCTTCACTTCTCCTGCCTCTGTCAGCTTTACATCTCTAAGCGTCAGTGTGTGAGTTCTGCCTTCTGCCCGGGTCACCACCTGTGAAAATCAAACCAATTGATAAATCAAGCACCATTGCCCTGTCAGCTGGATGGGGGAGGCTATTTACTGTGCCTCTGCAATAGACATCACCAGCTGAGGATGAGGAACTGTTCTCAGTTTCACACCTCTACATTTTCTACTGCACCAACTATGTACCCTGGGAGCCAATTTAGGCATTTTTAAATTTGGCTAGTGTAATTTCAAAAAGCTAAAATAAAGCTAAATAATCTAAAAAGCATTGAATACAATTGTTGTCCAAGATTATAAAAAAAACTAACATTCAATAGTCTTTCAATGTAACACTAAATTCAAGGATTTGTGACTGAATCGTTTAAATGATCTTAAGTATGAATCGATTCTAATTATCTTTTTACTCTTTTAATTTTTCAGCTTTGGGTGGAGCAGCTTTGTAATGTTGTTTAACGTGACAACTCTGTTAATTGCTACGTTAAACAACATTACAATGCTGCTCCACCCAAATTATTTTGTGAGCCTTTTTAAATATAATATTAAGCTCCTTCCTGCATTCTTTGCAGTTGCCAGAGAGTACACACAGAAATTTGAAAATATTCTCTACCTGTCTCTAGAGAATCTAAATATGTCAAATTAGGTTTTAAAATGAAATGTAAACTGGGTTATCTTAAGACTTGTTTGTAATCTCAGTAATTATATTTAAGGTTTCATATTTAGCAGGAATGCAAACATATTTTGAATCTCAGAAAATGCATGGCCTTGAAACAAACTATTTGCTACACAACACTCAGAAAGATAAAAATATTATCTATAAATACATCAAATCTAGGGTCTGAAAGACAATTTAAAACATTGCGAATGATATGATAAACACAATTAAATGCTCTTAACATAAATAAATAATTTGAAAGCTATGTCTGTAAAAAAAGAAAAGAAAAAAGGCCTCTTGCCACCTGCCATTGGACATACAGTACAGTCTTGAGGCAGTTAAAAATAACCAGAGGAACGCTTGCAGAGCAGAATAGCCCTGTGTGTTATCTCAAACCCAGATCAAATGCTCAACTGGTATCCTGTTCCCCAAGTCCTTATATAAAGAAAGCATTTAACTAACAGATGTAAAGATGCACTTTGCAGTATGAAGAAAAAACATGAATAATTGTCTAGTGGTTGCTAAATATTCCAAAAATGTTTAAGGTTACAGGTGAAAAACTGTTTACCAAAGAATAATATACTGAATGTACTGTTATCCCACAACTGCAGTCTACCATCTCTGAAAATGACTGGCCGACCATGTTGAATTGATTAATTTATCAATGATTCAATTAGTGCTATCAAAACAAAGGGACACCATCCTTAATTCTTTAAAGTTTTTATAGAACTCACAAACAGCACATGCAGTTATAATTTAGAACTCCATTAACACTTACTCTGTCACTTGGTTCCAGCTTTGTACCCCCTAGGAACCATTCCACAGGTATTCCCTCATATGACAGTTCGCAGTCAAAGGTTGCAGTCTCTCCCGCTGTAACTGTTACATCCTTGAGAGGCCTTAAGAGGCCTATCATTCGTGCTTTGGTTTGAGGAGAAGACATTGTTAGTCACCTCAAAGTTCCAAGAGACACTGTTAATCCCTTAACTGCAAACCCACATTGCACTTTCCCGCTGAGACGAGGCCACTGCTCTGGAGCCTGTAAGCTCCCAGGACAAGTGGGATTCAGCAAGAGGTGAACTTGCACTGGGGGCCTACTTAATTTGCATTTTGAGATGCATATGGTCAGAAAAAAAAAACTTGGAAAGGAGGTCTGTTAAACCTCTGCCAATCACTGACAGAGACTCTCTATATATGGCATGTAGCTTCCAAAATAACCACAACACCTGATTGGCCACTAGCCCACCCCTGTAAAGACATCAGGCTTGGAAATGTGTTACTGTCAATCAACCCCCTGAAATTCTCCAGGAAAATGGGAATGTTGAGGTACTTGTTACTTAATGTATAAAATGTCCACATCATGGCTGAGGGTTGCATGTTATAACAGTGGCCTGCTTGTTTCTAAAGCAAGAGTATTTATAAATCAAACAAATCAAAACATAGATGGCTGTCAAAACTATTTGTAACACATTAATCCCCTATAATAAATGCATTTAACACCCACTTACCACTTCATGACATCTGACAGTATAATTTATGACCTTACCATTCACTGCGATAACCAACTGATTTACAACCAGAAAATGTCAGTGTTAAGTTACAAAAGATGGTTATACTTTATGCCACTTGGGAATATGTGAATCATATTCAGCTATGATTCACATATTCCCAAGTGGCATAAAGTATAACCATCTTTTGTAACTTAACACTGAAATTTTCTGGTCTTTTTTAAAAAGATTCACTTTTCCACCTCAAGTGTTACATATCTGGTTTATCTATTTTAAAGTATGTCTTGTGTAAGAGGAAGTGGTTTACATTACTCTCACCTTTAACTCTGAGCTGAGCGCTAGATTTAGCATTAGCAGCACTGAAGTCCACACCACCAGCCATGTCCATGCGCACATTGTAAAGAATAAGCATGTGCTTGGTGCCTTCCTCCTTAATTTCACAGTCCTATTAAATGAAATTATTGTTTTTAGATATTTATTTCAATTATAACACTGATCCCAATTTACAGAAATTCAGATAAAACTGCAAAATGTACTATAATAATAATCTGTTTAAAACAAATATTGAAAAAAATTATTATCTTAATGGGTATCTATCTTGTTTTCCAGTACAAATATCTTCTTTTCAGAATAAACGTGAAAAAAAAGTGCCTGCACCACAAGTCAAAATACACTCATATTCGATTGATTTGATAAAAAAAACAAGCAAAATAAAAAAATATTTTTTTGCAGTTTTGCTTGTCAGGTAAATGTATCTTGTTTTTGGGATGTTTAGATATTTTTATTGGAAGACAACGGGTTGCCACGGGTTTTGCTAAAATGCTATTGAGAAAACACTCTTTGGATTTTGGAACAATTGAAATTACCGGTGACTGGTGCAGAGCCTCTCCTTTGAGTTTCCAGTGACCATGAACATCCTCCTCAGAGATTTCTGTCTCAAAGCGAGCAGACTCTGTTTCTGTAACCTCCACACTGTACAGCGGACGGACAATCTTAATGTCACGCTCTGCAGAAAACAGGAGAGGGGTAGACACTAGGTTAAAGTTTTGGATTTATAGCCCATGATATACTACTCACATAAAAGAAGAGATACTGTACATACCTTCAATATTAAGCCTAGCTGCTGTTCTGTCAGAGATGCAGTCACACACATATTCGCCAATGTTGGCCTTCTCTGCCTTCTTCACTGTTAGAATACGTTTCTTTCCATCAGCCTTGATGAGGACGTTCTTAGAGGGCGTGATCTCCTTGTCGTCTTTGAACCATTTTACCTGAGCAGAAGATTTGCTCACTTCACACATCAGGATAACCTCATCTTTCTCAACAGCAGTGTAGTCCTGCAGCTTAGTGGTGAAGTAAGGCTCTCCCTCTGTTGATTTTGTAAGGATCGTCACGTTAATCTCATTAATCAGTACTGCATAGAGTGCAAGAGTGAATACACATTTTTTAAACACTCACCAAGTACAGTGAGCATTGCCTCAGAGGTTTTCCCGAGGGCCTCAACTTTAATGAGAGACGTGTCATCGATGGACACCTCTTTGAAAGACAGAGTATGGGTCTTGCCATCCTCGGACATGTGCACCACTTTGCTTGGATGCAGGCGCACATCATTTTTGTACCAAGTGACTTGAACTTTCTCATGAGAGAGTTCGATGCTGAACTCTGCTGTCTCACGCTCTTTAACTGTGACATCTTTAATGGGTCTGACAAACTCAAGACGGATGCCTGGGGATATAAGCGAACACAAGATTCAGTTCTGCAGTAACTTTACTTTGCTTTACACAGCCTTAAACATAATTGATTATACAAATCAATATATTATTCTCCCTTCTTACCCTGAATAACTAGTTTGCCAGATGTTCTCTTATCCTCAGCCTCAAACATATACTTAGCCTCGTCTTCATACGCTGCAGACTTTATCACCAAAATGTATCTTTTCCCTTCTTGTTGTACCTCAAATTTATCATCTGGTGTTATCTCCTGAGATCCTTTCAACCAATGAAAGCTCTTTGGTTGTCTTGAGACCTCACACTCAAACCTGGCCTCGTCTTTCTCATATACATGCACATCAGTCAGAGGTGTTACAAAAGTAACTGGAAGTTCTGCAATGTTTGCAAAAGAAACAATATTGAAAATCTTATTACATCAATGAGTCCAAAATCTACATATCAAATATCCAATAATCTGGAATCAAACAGTGTCTTCATAAACTTTAGTGGTACCTTTCACTTTTAGATTCGCTGAACATTTTGCATTGGCACCCTGGAATGAAACCTCTCCAGACTGGGATACTTTGCAATTAAACAAAGTTAGGATGTGCTTTGCGCCATCTTCAATGATTTCAACATCCTGTTGCCACGAAGACAAAAAAAAACAACAACAAATGAACAATAGGAAATCATAGAGTTCATACAATTATTGCATTAAAGTCACAAGTTCAAATATTTTCAGTTGTCTTACAGGAGATGGGGATAGAACTTCTCCTTGCAGCTTCCACTGGCCATGGACATCATCCTCTGAGATTTCTACTTCAAACCGAGCTGTCTCACCATCAAAGAGCTCAACGCCATATATAGGACGCACCACTTTGATGTCCCGCGCTGCAAGAAAATATCATTAAGGGATTGATGAACACAACAATATATCGCCACAGAAAACATCATAACGCTCAAGCCATGAAATCATGGCCATGAAACATGATTTGCTACTTGCTAGTTGGTTGCAGGTGGTTGTGGGGGAGGGACATTTATCTCTTAGAGAGCAATTGATTGGACAAAAATCTGTGTAGTGTGACATTATTCATAAACATTTTTGTAGACTCACAAGCTAGTGCCAGCCCTGATTTCAAAGCTAACAGACATGGGCTAAAAGCCACAAAAACTAACATTTTGATTCCAGTGGGCCGTTAAAAGCATTAATTTTAATTAACAGTGTACATCTTTAAAATAAGCATACCTTCAATGCTAACAGTGGCCATTGTTTTGTCTGTTCCACAGTCACAGGCATACTGGCCTTTGTCTTTGTTCTCCACTTTCTTAATGTTAAGGATTCTGCGTTTGCCCTCTGCTTTCATGGACACAATCTTGGAGGATTTAATTTCAGTCTCATTGTGGAACCACTTCACAGGAACATCTTTGCTCAGCTCGCAGTCAAGATTGACTTCATCTTTCTCAACTGCAGTATAATCTTGCAGTTTTATTGTGAAGTAGGCATCTCCCTCTACATTGAAATGAATTAATACATTTTAAAAAGGGGGAAAATAATACCAGATAGAGATAGATAACCTGTAATGTTTTGTTTGTGGGAACAAACAGCTTATTCGCCTACAAGGTAAAGTTCAGATATCAAGAACAATTATCTCACCTCCACATAAGACAAAAATATACAAATATAAAATGTTACCTAGCACCATCAGGTTTGCTGTTGTTGATATTCCTTTAGCATCTGCTTTTATTTGGCAAGTATCATCTAGAGTGGCATCCTTGATTTCTAATATATGTTTCTTTCCATCAACATGAAAAAGTACAGTTCTGCTCGGGTGCAGTTTTGTTTCATTTTTGTACCATGTCACTGGTACGTTTTCATGAGAGAGCTCAAGCTCAAACCGAGCCACTTTACCTTCCTTAACAGTTTGATCTGATATCGGTGAGGTGAACTTCAGCCGCATACCTATAATGTGTTAGTCCATTGCAAAACCAATTTAGCTTAGTTATACTGTGGAAGAAATATACCATGAGCCCACACTTGAAGCAAGACTTACCCTCAACTGTCAGTTTGGCTGTCGATGTTTTACCCAACACCTCAATAGTGTAATCTCCCTCGTCATCAAATTCACAATGATTTATGACCAACATGTGTTTCTTTCCATCATCAATAATATCATATTTTTGGTCTGATGTTATAATATCAGATCCTCTCAACCACATCACTTTGGGCACATCTTTCGTGATAGCACACTCAAACTTTGCCTGTTTCTTTTCATGCACTGTAACATCCTTCAAAGGGACTGTGAAGTCCATTTCAATTTCTAAAGATGTGAATAGCAGTTATCAAAACACAGTTGTTTTGCACCCTCTTCAGTTTATATTATTTCTTGTTTGGGAATACATTAAAGGCTCATTATCAACATACCTTTGACTGTAAGCATAGCACTTGTGATGGCATTCAAAGCTTGGTAAGATACTTCTCCAGCCTGGTCAAGTTGAACATTTTTTAATGTAAGGAATCTTTTCTTTCCCTCTGCTCTGATATCACATGTCTGGGGAAGAAATATGTATGCATTAAGCCTTACCTTTGTAAAATATATAATGGCGTAAGGTAAGTTAAACAGTGAGAAAGACTCCAGTCACACTTAAGTTACGAAAAACTGACTTTACTTTGACACCAAATTAGAGATTTGTGATCAACACAAGATTTTAGGTCTATGAGAAGAAATGATTTGTCCTGCAACAGGGTTTTTAAAACTAACCTGCAGCACATCAAAAAGTGTTACTAAAAGAATCCGAGACTTGACTTGGACCATGCATGAGAGACTTGTGAACACCTCTGATGTAAAGCAATGCTTCTTATTTAACTATGCTTGATCTTACCGGTGATCTTGTCAGAACCTGCCCTCTAAGTTTCCATTCTCCAACCACATCATCTTCTGAAATTTCACAGTCAAAGTTAGCCTCCTCTTTCTCAACCACCTCGATACTTGCAAGAGGCCTCAAGATTTCAGCTTCACGCTCTATATTATGGACAGACAAAAATATTATTTAAGGGAATAAAAAAGCAGTCTTGTGCAATAAGGTAACAAATGCAAAGACTGCCTAACACACCTCCAAGAGTGAGTTTTGCTGCATATCTTCGACCCTCTACTTCTATGGCATATTCTTCAACATCATCAGGTTGAGCATTCTTGATTGTAAGAGAGACCTCTTTTCCATCCTTCTTCACTTCAGTTTTATTCGTAGGTTCAATAGGAATTTCTTCATTTCCCTTAAACCACTTCCAATTGGGAGTGTCCTTGTAAAGTTCACCTTTGAATGTGGCAGTAGCCTTTGGTTTCACATGCTGGTCCCTCAAAGGTTTTGTCAACCAATCTCTGATGATTTCTGCAAATTAAGACATTTAATGTATTTTTTTCTTTTCCACGTAATTATTAGAAGTAACGTCAATAAGCATAAAGATGTCAATTTGCATACCAATGATCTTGACAGTGGTTTCTGTCTTGATGTCCTCGCACTCGCAAGTGTAAACACCGGCATTATCGTCATCTGTGTTCTGGATGGTCACAGCGTGCTGCAGTCCAATAACACTGATTTGAACTTTGCCAGGAATTGGCTTGAGCTCTTTTCCATTTTTCTTCCAAATCACATCCCTTTCCTTGCTCAACTCACATGTCAAGTACATTGGCTGTCCCTTAAGCACAGACATTTCTTCCTCCAGTGTCTTTGTGAATTTCACAGGTAACTCTGTAAAGCAAAAAAAAGAAGAAAAACTGAATTCATGGGATTTGTTATTTAAGACATTGCTATAAATGTAGATTAATAGATCCCCCCCCCCCCCCATAATCAGTGCATTACCTTCAACAATAAGTTTAGCAGTTGAGGTCTTTTCTTTATTGCCAAGCTTTGCAACACATGTGTACTCTCCAGTATCAGAGAGTTGTACATCAATGATCGCCAGTTTGCGGTCTTTGCCATCAGAGGTAAATTTGTGTTTTGGACTCTCCCTTAGATTGCCTCCGTCTTTCATCCAAGTGGTGATAGCAGTAGATGGAGAGACCTGGCACTCAAATACAGCTGAGGAACCAATTGACTCAGCCTCCTGCAACACAATGTCCTTGAGTTCCTTCACAAACTTCAAGGGGACTGGTTTGAGAGCAAAACTAATTGCTGGCTCTCCTGGAGGCTTTTCACCTCCAGCGCCAGGTTTCAGCCCTCTACCCCTTCCCCCATCACCAGGAGAAGGAGTCTGTCTTGCTGTAATGCAAAAAGAGGTTTAATGAAACTAATACCTTAATTTACCTAACAAAAATACACATTATACAGGCCAAGCTATTTACAAAACACATTGAGAGCAGGCTAAAAAGAATGTATAAATTTATAGTGCATAACACCAAGACTGAATTTTGCTTTAGAATGCGGAGAAATCAAATAAATGTTAAAAAGGCTAAACTTACGTTTCAAGCCTCTGCCTCTTCCAGGTTCCTCTTTAGGTTTTCCCTCTGAACAAACAAAATACATTATTTCCAATTCATGGACATGGGAAAATTCCATTTAACGTTAATTATAAGCTTCCAATTATGTAAAAACTCTTAGAGACAAAGGGAAAATATTAAACATAGGAAATGGCTCATGAAGATGATAAAATCATGCTTCCAATTTAATGGGAAGTTAGATGATAAATTATGATTTCAATGCATTGACAATTCCTACCTACAGTGGTTATAATGTATAGTTCAACGAATACACAGATAAACAAACAAGATGAAAAGACATTAACATACAACACACATGCCACAAATGAAGATTGAAGACCAAGAAGGCAAACAAGATTTAGCAGTTTTATGTGGATGGACATGGGAGTGGACATGGAAATGATATGAGGTAAAAATACATAACATAGAGCGCTGATTTCCATAGCACGGAAAATGACGCATTCATTGGTGTAGTTCTTAGCCACCCTCTCACCTCGTCTACCCCCTGGCATCACAGGAGTCTCAAGAGCCCCATCCTCCAAATATCTCTCTTCAGAGCCCTCTGAGCCATAACTGTCTCGAGAAGCAACGTCCCATCCCCACGCTTCATCGTCTTCTGCTTCAGCCTCTTCTTCAAATACTTCTTCTTCAAGCTGAGTTGACAATTGTCTTAACTCTACAGCTCTAGGAGAAAGCTCCTTCATGACTGGAATGTCTTCTGTTTCAGGCATTTGAGGAGTTTCTTCAGTTTCTTTCTGAGGGGAACCCTTTTTAGGTACTTTTTTCAATGTAACTGCTTCAATTGAGTCTTTGGGTGAAACCTTTTTAGGCTTCTTTGCCAAATCCTCACTAGGCTTCTTTTCCAAAGGAACTGATTCAATTGGTTTTGTTTTCTCAACCTTGGGTGAAGGGGACTTTTGGGGTTTTAAAGTTATTTCTTCTTTCTCAGCCTCTTTGGGTAAAATACCCTTTTTGGTGACAATAGGCTTCTTTTCTTCTTCCTTTGGTGTAACTTCCTTCTTTTCAGGTGTAACCTTTTTAGGGAGGATCTTTTTGTCATCTATAGGCACTGCAGTTGGCACCTTCTTAGCCTCAACTCCTTTATCTGGAGTTTCACGACTGTCAACTCTCTTTTGTTGAGTACTTGGATCTTTTCCAATTTCATCCTTTGGTGCCTTACTAAGTGGCGACAACTCAATTGGTTTCCGTTCTTTTGGCTCCAGAACTTCCTTTTCTTGTGGTGATCCAGCAGAAGGTTTCTTCGTAAATGGCTTTAGCTGAATCTTCTCAGACTCCTGATCATGAGGTAGAATTTTCTTGCCTTTAAATAACTTCTTTTCAGGCTCTGTGGTAGCTTCATCTTCAGGAAGTCTGGCTACAGCCTTAGCTGCAACTTCAACTGGTTTATTTTTGTCAGGAATGAAGGGCTCTCCTTTTTTAATGAGAACATCAGGTTCTTTTTTCTTATCATCCTTTTCAGGTCGCTCACCTTTCTTAAAAGTAATTGGTTCCCTATCCCTTTCAAAAGATACAGGTTCTCTCGGTTTCACATCTTTTTGGGTGTCCTTTTCTGTTTCAGGTGACGGTTTTCCAGGTTTCTCAAATGGCTTTAATTTGACAGTTTCATGTTCTTGTGCGTCTGATGGTAACTTTTTAACCCTTTTCAGTGCTAAGCCAGGTTCCTCAGGAATGTCTTTTTTGGGAACATTTGCTATTGTCTTCTGCTTTGCTTTATCGCCTACTTCAGTTTCTTGTTTTATTTGCTGTGGTTCTTGATCGAGTACAACAGGTTTAATTTTGTCCATCTCAGGTCGCATTTTTTCCTTTTTGGTAGTCTCATAGGACTCAAAATGCATTTCTGCCTCATAACTTTCAGTTATTATGACCTCAGTAGTAGCCTCAGAATACACCATCTGACCCTCTTTATGTTCTTCTTGTGTTATGAGAACTTTCCTGAGTTTCACCTTTTCTTGATCTTCCTCCTTATCTTTGGAAACTCTTCTAGTTTTCTTCAAGATTGGCATTTCACATTTCTCCTCTTCTTCCTTCATTCTAAGAGCTTTGCCTTTAGATTTGGAAATGTATTGCATTATATAACAAAAAAGGTACAAACAAACAACCAACACATTTAACACACTGACAATTTGACAACATGTAACACATTTTCCCTCCCAGTACAATTAAAACAAGACAAAACACAAGAAAGGACTAAATAACACAACCAATAACAGATTGACAAAGAAGGAACATAAAACTTACAACATATTTTAATACACATAACACAAAATTCCATTCAATTTCAAATACAATTGAAGGGAGCCTCTCATCCGAAAACTGCTTGAGCATCTGTAAAAACTGGTAGCAGGTTTGAATATTCTTACCTTTCTTTACAGGTCCAGGAGCAGAAACTGGTCCCTTTTCACCACCTGATTTAGAAATGTGGTCACAAAAAGTTCAAATCAAGTTGTGTGAATTTGTTTTATATATACAGTGCATAAAAAGCAATTCATGCTTATTTGTGTGAAACTGGTTATAAGTTAACCTGCTGAAAGATAAACATGACACATCTCTTTATGAAGCAGAGAAGGGATGTCAAATGCAAAAACTGTAAAGACGTATACATACAAACACACGAGACAGAACATGACAGACCTCATTAAACATTTAGATTTTACAATAAGAAACAGATTGTTACATGTTGTTTTATTAACAACAATATTGCTATAAAGATGATTCCCCAAAAGATTTATAAGTATTCATGAAGATATATCTCTGTATAAGTACCTTCCACTGGTCGGTCAAATGGTACTGGCTCTTCCTTTGGAGCAGGCTGTGGTTTCTCAGGCTCTTTAGGTGTAGGTACTTCAAGGGAATTTCAAAGATATTATGAGATTTCTAGACTACTCATTTAAGAGCATTCCTGTCCAGCACATTTAAGAAATTTAGACTTGTGTTTACTACAATACCTTTTGCTGGAAATATCTTCTCTTCCATGGTCTTAGTGGGGTATTTATCCTCAGCTTTCTTATCGTGTTCTTTAACTTCAAATAGAGTGATTTGTTTGAAGTCAGAATTCAAGTTCAAAGATATTAAAGATAATACAGTGTGATAGAAGAATGGAAAATGGAAAACCACTATCAAGGTTAAGAAAACGACACACAGATGTTACATGCTTGACATATTATACATCAAATGTTCTGAAATCTATTCATTATAAATACGGTAAATGGGAAAATAGTCATTTTAGTTTAGTAAAGTGGAAAAAGCATCCTTACTTGACACTTTAAATGAAAACAATGTAAGTGAACATCAAAATGAGCAGGTCATCTTAGCATAGTTGGTAAAATATCAGTCAAGATTTTTGTTGTGGAAGTAAGACTAGACATGACAAAGCAAGTTTTAAACACCTCCACGGAAGCTTAACATCACACAACATTGTGACAACATTTAAGATGCTTACAATTTTAAGGACATCTTTGAAAATATTTTTTTTAGTTCTTCAATAGGGGGGTGTTCATGGCTCAGCTAGTGTGGTTCAGTATGTGTAAGTCTTAAGTAATCCATTGTTGTAACAGAAAAGGCGCAACATAATCTGCAAGACTGTTTCACAGGATAATACAAAATGACCAAACACAGATGATACAGAACAACATAAAAAACATTACAACAAATACAGATGATACAGAACAACATTAAATCATGACAACAAATACATGGTATGTTAAGGGCCTCTAATAAGGTAAAAAAAAGAAAAAAAAAAGAAAGTACCTTCTGGAGTCTTTGCCTGAGGCACAACTGCAGGCCCTGGAGATGGTTTCTTTTCAACTGTGAAAATTACAATGTGTTATGATGAACAACTAAGATTTTTGTATAAGATATGTAATACATGAAACATTTAACTAATCGTGAACAGCTTTGACAAACTATGAAAAGAGAACACCACATTGTGAAAACAGAACCACGTAAAACGTGACATAAAAAGGAGTTTATTTAAGTTGAAAGAATCCCCATAGTACCTTTTGAGGGTGCAACTTCTTTCACAGAAACAGGTGTCTTCTCTGGGGAAGGTATCTTCTCTGGTTCTGCCACTTTTATCACAAATAAAATTGTACATTATAAACCCCAAAAGTTGGTAATGTCATCATTAGACTTTTTATCGCCAAAGAATAAATAAACAGAAAACCATACAATTTCAACACGTTTCAATAGACACAAACAGGGACAGTGACAAATAAACATACAGAACTGTGTTGATTCGAAAAATAAGGGGGATTAGCATTTTAATGGACATTATATTTGACTTAAAGACAAGACAAAACATTCATGGTTGTGCAAATGTTAGTGCAGTTTTTTTAAACACACTTGAATGGGGAGCAGTATTAACTACCCCATCCTTCAATAACAGCTTCTTTGCAAATCCTGCCTTAACTTAATCCAGGTTCACAAAACGATCTGTGATGGAACGTACCACACAAACTGTGATGGTCAGAGTAAAATAAACTGGGATCATGTTAAAATGTAACCTTATATAAACACATTCCTACTGTTGGGATACTTCAGAAGCATTTACAGAGTCACAAATGCTACTCACAGCAAGGAACAGCAAAATCCTTGACAAACTTTCCCATATTTTATTCTTATCATTAGTTTTTCTGGTGTTGGAAATAATTACTACTACATCCTCTGTATTACCTCACTGTGACATGGTGGGCCAAGTTTCTGAATACAGAATAGCCATTGTTGCCATGTAAACGTGGGCTGTCAAGTGTGGATGTGTCAAAATGTATTTATCTGTTGCACCAGAAAGTTGAAAAAGTACAGAACAAACAGTTTTAATGTTCATTCTCAATATTTTTATTTATTTAGTTTTCACTGGGAAAGAATTTTGGAGTTCTGAAAGTTAAAGTATGTTTTTGTAGTACAAATGCACCTTTTAGTATAAGATGAAGGAAAATTGATTCCTCGTGATATAATTCTTAAAAATAGTCTTGAAACCCCTGACAGTATTGATGTAACTGTAGTTACATTTCTGCTTTCTATTGCTGAATCTCTTTGAGTGACTTTGCCAGGTTTAGTGACACTGAATTGCATATATGTAATTTCCTCAACTGATTAGTGTCAATGAATATTGAGTTAACAAATCATACACATATTTCTCACCATACAGACATATACGCACTCAAAGAAATAAGATGAGTTCAAAGAAAGTAAGAAAGTTTAAGAATAAGAGTGAAGACAATCAAGATTTCTGTTATCATTGTACCTTTTGTAGTAGCCACCTCTTTCTTTTGGGGTACAGTTTGTTCAGCCTTTTTAGGAGCAATAAGCTCCTCTTTCTTTTGGGGTACAGTTTGTTCATCCTTTTTAGGAGCAAGAAGATCCTCTTTCTTTTGGGGTACAGTTTGTTCATCCTTTTTAGGAGCAATAAGCTCCTCTTTCTTTTGGGGTACAGTTTGTTTATCCTTTTTAGGAGCAAGAAGATCCTCTTTCTTTTGGGGTACAGTTTGTTTATCCTTTTTAGGAGCAATAAGATCCTCTTTCTTTTGGGGTACAGTTTGTTCATCCTTTTTAGGAGCAATAAGCTCCTCTTTCTTTTGGGGTACAGTTTGTTCATCCTTTTTAGGAGCAAGAAGATCCTCTTTCTTTTGAGGCTTTATGAGGCCTTCTTTTTTAGGGACAGCATCTAGTTCCTTCTTTTTAGACTGAATGTCTTCTTTTTTCTCTGGTTTTTGCTCAGAAATTACCATTTTCTTTTGGGGCACAAGTTCTTCTGTTTTAGGAATTGTAATGGCCTCCATTTTGGCCAAAACCTTTTCTTTCTCTTCCGGTTTTCCCATTTCTACCCAATAAAGTGGACTTTCTTCTTTGTCTGTTAAAATTTGTGCTTGACTTATCGCTTCAATCTTCTTTGAAGATACAATTTTCTCCTTTTGCAGCACAATTTCCTGCTTTTTAAGCACAGCAACAAACTCTGTTTTAGGCAGTATGTCTTCTTTTTTGTGAACAGCAACAACCCCTCTCTTGCCCTCTCTGTCATCTAATTTACTGTCAACAGCATCTGGTTTCTTATTACTTATTTCCTCAATGAAAACTTCTCTCCGTGTAGGCAATGATGGAGGGACCTCTGGCTTCTCGGAAAGTTCTTGAACTTAGAAAGAATATTAACATTAAGAACAATGCTTCAAATCGCACTGATTTAAGAGACAAGAAGAGTGAAAGTGTGGTTCTGAAGTCAAGATACCTCTCTCTCTCTGAGCATCTTTTTGTTGAGAAATAACTTCTGTAAGAGAATGTGGAGGAATGAATATTATCTCAGACTTTGGAACAACTGAGTTCTTCAAAAGAATAAAGGTAATTTAAGTCCCATAATTCAATGTTAAATTAATATTTTCTAAAGCTGTACTTTTAACATGGTGTGACTTCTTCAAACCCTCAGTAAACCAATGACTTATCCCAGTTTATACCCTTGGGTTTAATCGCTTGAAAGATATTAAAGATTGCTGTACTCAATATATCCCACAAGATTTTAACAGGAAGACAAAGAAGATAGATGGAAAAGACAATAGATGGAAAAATAGAAAATATGCTAAAAGAGGAAGAATTGCCAATTAAAGGATGACAAATATGATTTGATGTACCTTCATATTCCCTTTGTAGATAAAGAGCTGTATCCGGCTGTCTTTGCAGGTCTCGTTTTGGAGACTCATTCAATGTAGAATCCGAGATAACTTAAGAGAGTATTTTAAAGTTTCTATAAGTACAGTTTTAAGAAATATGCAAAAGAAAATTCTACAAGAACATAATATACAAGATCACTCTAGCGAGTGGTGAGAGGTTAATAAAGTAAAAATTTAAAATGTAAGAACACATTGGAACATGACAGGAAACAAGTAACACATGTGCGATCACTCAGACACACAAACACAATGCAGTTAAGAGAACAAAACAGATTAAGATCAGTTCAAAGAACATAATTTCCAAGAAAGTAAGATTTAGAATAAGAGGAAAAGACAATCAAATCATCTGATATCATTGTACCTTTTGTAGCAGGCACCTCTTTCTTTTGGGGAACAATTTCTTCATCCTTTTTAGAAGGAAGGAGGAACCTCTTTCTTTTGAGGCAACATGCCCCCTTTTTTAGAGACAGCGACCATGTCCTTCTCTTTAGGCTGAATGTCTTCTTTTTTCTCTGGTTTAGGCTCAGAAATTTTCTTTTGGGGCACAAGTTCCTCTGTTTTAAGTGGACTTCCTTCTTTGTCCTTTAAAATTTGTGTGGGAGCTATCTCTTTCTTCTGAGGCACAATTTCTTCTTTTTGAGGAGCACTGATAGCCTGTGTTTTAAGCTGAACAACTACTGCTGTCGGTGCGGGAGCTATCTCTTTCTTCTGAGGCACAATTTCTTCTTTTTGAGGAGCAATGATACCCTGTGTTTTAAGCTGAACTACTTCTGCTGTCGGTGCGGGAGCCATCTCTTTCTTCTGAGGCACAATTTCCTGCTTTTTAAGTGCAGCAACCATTTCTTTTTTAGGCAGCATGTCTGTAAAGTCTTCTTTTTTAAGACCAGCATCAGCCTTTCTCTGTTTTTCTACTCTGCCATCTCTTTCTTCTATTGATGGAGTGACCTCTAAAGTGACCAAAGATGGAACGACCTCTGGCTTCTTGGAAGGTTCTTGTACTTAGAAAGAACATTAAAATTAAGAACAATGCTTCAAATCGCACTGATTCAAGAGTGAGACAAGATTAATCAAGCAGATTTGACTGTAATTTAAATATACAAGACATCCCTATACATAAGGTATTAAGACATATAGATGCAAAAGGTATGAGGGAACCGAACAATAAATGCCCAAACTTAATAATATTGCTGGACAAAGACACTGACATAATATATAAAGAAAAAATATATAATACATAAATGTCATGTTTGTCCCATAAGAGTGTGGCTAATTAATAAAGAAACAGAAAACAGGCCAACAGGTAAAGAATTAAGTGAGCCTATACCTTTCTTTGGGGCAACTTCTATTGGAGTTTCAATGGAAAGGTCAGGTTTAGCTGTCTTGGTTGGTTCTTTCTTTGTAGGTTTGGGTTTCTTTTCCTCCTCAATAACTTTAAAGAACATTCATTGCACTGTTTACTTTTATATAAACACATTAAAGAAAGCAATACAACATCACATACAACATGCTTCTTAATAGAAGCTGGACAATTGCACCAACAAAGATGAACATACGTAAAATTCTCAAACAAACTTCAATGACAAGGTGAAAACCACGAAACATTAAGTATAAAGGATGTGCAGTACCTTTGGCTGGGGGCGACTCATCTTTCTTCACAGGTGTAGGCTTAAGTTCAGGTTTGGGCTCAGGTTTGGGCTCAGGTTTGGGCTCAGCTACTGGTGCAGTTTTAGGCTTAGGTTCTTCATCTTTATGTTCAGGAGCAATAGGAACTTCAAGTAACATATTTTTTGCATTAGAACATTTGTAAAGTTTCAGAAGAGTTAGGACGTTAATGACAACAACAGTGTGAAGTAGTTACTGTAATTACTACCTCTAACAAAGAAAGACAAAAAAACACACCATAGAAAGCAAGACACACTAAGAATATTTGACAACAGTTGCATACAATAATATTGAGAGTAGACTCAAGATCGGTAAGTTAAACATAAGACATGCAATCTTTAAAACAAGACAGACATAACAAAGGTTAATTAAGATCACATTTGAAAATAAAAAAAGGAAAAGAAATAACATGTTTTTCACAAAAATAACAAAATCAACTTATTATACATACAACAATCAATTTATTATCAACAATAAGAAAAACTTCTAACAAAGATACAAAAGGAATTGATCACCGTAGGAACGGTATGCAGTATACATAAATAACAGGTTACGGTGTGACATAGGACAGGAAACAATGACAAGTTTTGTTTGCTTTTTTTCCAAGTTTTTTATACCATACCTTTTGCCGTGGGATGTTTAATTGGCTCTGGCACGGTAACTGCAGTAACTATTTCTTCCACAGGCTTTTTGGCTTTTTTGGAGAAAAATCATTATAAATCAGTTTTCAAACAGACAACACATTGTGATATGGCTACAACAGAATATTAACATCACAGATCACATAGAAAGAAAGTTTATAAAGTGTTCCCTTAAGAACAAAAATTATTAAAAGAGCAACACAATGAACAGACATTTGTATACCTTCCAAAGGTTTCTGCTCCACTGGTCTAGATGGCTTCTGCTCAGCTTCCTTGAAATCTTTGAGAATATTATGAACAGTTACTCTTTTATATAAAACGCACTACCTTAAGCTTTGAGGGCAACTATGCGTGAGTATCAGGACAGAAATAAAGGTGAAACATAAATGTTTAAACATGGTGAAGGACAAACTGGACATATTCAAACTAAAAAAGAATAGCATTAAAGCATTTAGAAAGTTAAGAATCCACGTAAGAAGCAAGTAATGTGAAATATAAAATCTAAATGCACATGCTTTTTTTTTTTACATATTAAAAGAGCAGATACATTCGAAGCTGCCACAGAAGCAAATATCACAATAAATGTTGAACGTACACAACATTGAGGACAAATTACACAGTATAGCCAAGGATATGAAAGTATATACACACACAACATTAGACACAAACAAACACAATGAAGTTGCTGTAAGCCTGTTTGCCAACAAGTAGCTGAAAGCTGTGACGTGTTCTCATTCAGTACCTTTCGTTGGAGCCTCCTCTCTCATTCCTAGTGTTTTTCTTTCAACCGACTCTTCAATCGGGACCCTCGGGGCTGATGAGAAAAAAAAAGAGTCCTTAGAATGTTTCCCATAATCCCCTTTATAACTTTGAAAAGAGAAGGAATATGGTAATATTAACACATACAATCTTGACTGAAACACATATTTGTTTACAAACTGTTAAAGGCTGGTAAAGTTACACATAGAGTCAGAAAGTCAGACTGGTAAATGTACAATGTGATATCTACAAACATAGAACAGAATGGTATATTGTGAGGATTTGGAGAAGACAAAGTGTGACATACTGTAAGCATAAATATATATATATATATATATATATATATATATATATATATATATATATATATATACACACTTACATATACATGTGGCATGTACATATGACATGTTTTATGAGCAAACAAAACAAGTTGAAAAATGAAAGAGGGTTAGACCAACATGATAAATTGCAGTTGTTGACCCAAAATAAAAGCTCTCAGTCATACCTGTGACTGATATTTCTTTTACAACCTTCTCTTCTGTCCAGCTCACATACTCTGGTAAAGGGCAAAAAGTTGTTACATGTGTCCAAGGAAGAGTATTTTTTTATTCTGTTAATATTGTGACGTTACTTGGTTAATTCACGCAAGATGTTGGAAATCAGATGAAACGAAACTCACACAATAATGTAATTCTCTTTTTATTTGTATTATTTTTGAACAGATGGACAGTTACTTCACGCAAGATGTTGGGGATCAGACAAAACAACACACTCACAATTGTGTTAATCTTTTTATTTTTTTGAACAGATGGGCAGTTAAAAGATGATGTTAATGTGGATGTTTATAGTGGAATGATTTTTTTTATTATTGCCGTTTTTAGTGGATGATGCTATAAGAAAAGAATGACTTGATGACAAAAATATAAAAAAGATAATTTTAGACACAAAATAGTGTGGTTTACCTTGTGTTTCAACTTTTTCTTCATAGTGATAATATTCCATGGAAGATTCAGCTTTTTGGAAATAGTAAATGTATGAGTAACTGTGTCTCTTATTTTGAGGATAAGGATTTATGTATTTTTCAAACATATTTTTAAAAATGTTTAGAAATCCTAATCTTACCTTCTATGGTTAATGCAGATTGTGCCTCGGGCACTTTAATTGACGTATCTGGGAGATCTGGGGAGTGTTATTTAATACTTAATTCCTTGAAGTTTACTTAAATATAATATGATGTATTTCAAGGAATAATCTGTTAAGATGCACTACAAGTCTTAAAAATCTTCCATGATTTGTTGATGGTAAATAGAGTCATCTGAAAAGCTTCATATACTTACCATAAGATACTCTTTCTATTTCAATTTCTGAGGGGAAAAAAGGAAAAATAACATAAGGATCCTCCATATACTAGAATGTTAGTTAAGTAAATGCTGTAGCTTGACAGCTGTACCGACCTTTGCCTGACAGGTAAAGCTCAGCTGTACTTTTCGCCTCACCCCTGGGCTCCAATCTGACAATGACTGAGTATACTCCTAAAGGATTATTAATTCAGTTAAATGGGCCTCTTTATTTAAAATGATTAAAACGGAAAAAATGTGGCGAACTGGAAATCCACAAACCTTCATCATCAGAAGTTACATTGCGGATGATCATGAAGTGCCGTCGCCCTTCACTTTGGAAGGTATATTTGGGGCTCTCTTTAAGCTCCCATGTGTCCTTATACCATGTTACAATTGCATTGTCGAAAGACACTTCACATTCAAAAGTTGCAGACTGATGTTCTCGCACCACAATGTTCTGGATGCGTTTGGTGAAATGTATTTGCTCAGCTAAAAAGAGATAACGCAAGGCTGACAATTAGGTATGGTGTCTGTAATGGTGAAAAAAAATTCACTCTCTATATTTTATGGAGTAATTGAAAACTATGGGTCACTTTACAATCTTTTTTTTGTTGTTGCATAAATTTGTCGTTTAAGAAATCCAGGAAAATATGAAGACACAATTGAAGAGGTTTACAATAAGAAGTAATGAAGATGATGGAAGAGGTTAGTAGATGGCATATTGTATAGTTAAAATAAGTCTGACAGATGATTTAATCTATACAAACCTTCGACCCAAAGATTTGCAGTCGTTTCAAGAGTTTTATATTTGCAGGTATATTCTCCTTGGTCTTCAGGTCTAACATCTTTGATTGAGAGCTTCTGAGTGTAATCGGTTACAGCAAACGTGTATCTGCTGTGAGACTCTAAAAGCTTCCCATTTTTAAACCACTGGGTTTTTGCATTAGGTATAGAGAATTGGCAAGTCAATGTATATGTTTGACCTTCCTTACCAGCCACATCTTGCATATGCTGTTCCACTTCACCATCTGCAAACAGAAGGTTCATTATTCTAAAAACATATAGTATAAGATACAGTATATGATATTTATTCAAA